>NC_053026.1:239755234-239993347 GCF_003073215.2 Triticum urartu
TCCAGCCGGTGAAAGTGCTGAACATGCATATACATAGGTCATGAACTGATCGATTCATCGATCAAAATAAGCCAGCCATGATCGTACATGCGCTATTGCCTGTTGGCTTTGGGATTATCTAATTTCATCCTAGTTCATTAACATATGGGATAATGAGTAATTAGCTGCGGCCAGCCGGTCATTAGCGTGTACATACACAACGGCGCAAGCCAACAACCACAACAGTGGATCAGGAATACTATAATACTTAAAGGAAATTGCTAGATGATTGGTATTTTTTTCTACAAGGTAGACACCTTAATCTTCACACAAAGTCGGTCATCAACAGAACATATTAAAATGAAAATGCCCAAACAGCATACTTATTTTCCAGTCGCAGACCTTATCTTCTGTTGTCACCTTCCAAGGAAGGTATAAGATGAAATCCAGCATCTAACCAATGCAAGTAGAATCTCTGTTCCAAAGGATTGGGAATATACAGGGTTCATCAACCAGCCACATATCACAAAGTAGTACCACATACCTACGAAAACACCCAAAATTGAAAGTCTCCATTTTAATAGCCAGCATGAGTGTTTGCCTGTCTCGCAAATACCAACAACCTAGGCTGATCGAGTGAACTGGCAGCAAGCAAAGAGAGAGGCGAGAGAATACAAAATTACCATGGCGTTGAGGTTGGAGAAGTCCTTGGCGAGGATGTGGTACTGGCAGAATCGGTGGACAAGCACGAACAAGCTGACGGCGGCTACGAGGATGGAGATGAAGGAGCTGTAGGTGGTCTTGCCTCCGATGAAGACTCTCCTGCTCTAGAAGGTTCCGCACCATCTAGTCCAGCAAGTCGTCACCTCGCCGGGCGGTCGACATTGTCACTCTCCGTCGATGCCGCAGGGTTGGCGTTTGGGGGCGTATCCTGGATTGGTCTGGGTGGGAGTGGAGGGAGGTGCTGGAGAGATGGGGAAGTCCTCGACATCGAGATCACGGGGCGTAGCTGAGGCGGCGAGGACTGAGACGAACAGGAGGAATCTGGATCAGGGATCACACGATAGAATGAAGGTAGGTGGGGGCAACTTGTGCGGTGTGCCTACCTATCAGGAGGAAGTGGGTTGTTTCCTTTATTTTTATTTTGGAAAATGATATTTCCTTAATTGTCGTAGGGAGTGATTAATAGTCATGGGAAGTGGTAGCGGCAATCCCAGCAACACATGGCTATTTCATTGGAAGGTATGGGTAGTTATAGAGTGGTTCGTGGTGTAGTGACGGATCCCACATCGGGTCAAGGGCCCTTGCCGGCAAAGCGTTTCGGCAAGGCTTCTTCTGGCCCACCGCCCTCTAGGATGCGACGACACTAGTCACCAGGTGTGAAGCATGTCAGTTCCATTCAAAGAAGCTTCATCCACCAGCTCAAGCCCTTCAAACCATTCCTCTCTCCTGGCCCTTCTCGGTCTGGGGGCTCGACATACTGGGCCCTTTCCCTCGCGCTGCCGGGGGCTTTGAGTACTTGTACGTCACAATCGACAAGTTCACAAAGTGGACAGAGGTGGAAGAAGTGAGGAAGGTCACAGCTCAGTCAGCCGTCAAATTCTTCAAGGGACTAGTGTGCAGTTTTGGTGTACCCAACAGGGCCATCACCGACAATGGTACACAGTTCACAAGCCGCACCTTCATGCAATATACCCAAGACCTCGGCAGCAAAGTATGTTTCGCTTCCGTTGCTCACCCACGAAGCAATGGTCAAGCTGAGAGGGAAAATGCTGAAGTACTGCGGGGATTAAGGACAAAGACTTTTGACCGGCTGCACAAGAGTGGAAGGCGCTGGATTGATGAATTACCGGCAGTTCTTTGGTCAATCAGAACGACAACAAATTGAGCCACCGGCCAGACACCCTTTGCCCTGGTATACGGGGCAGAAGCAGTTCTCCCCACTGAACTCATATACGGGTCACCTCGAGTACTCGCTTATGATGAGCTTGAGCAAGAGCAACTGCGCCAAGATGACGCAACGCTCCTTGAGGAAGATCGTCTTCGGGCGGCTGTGAGAGCAGCGCGCTACCAGCAAGCCTTGCGCCGCTACCATAGCTGCAAGGTTCATGCCCGAAGCTTTGAGGAAGGCGACCTTGTTCTTCGGCACGTTCAATCGGCCAAAAATTCCAACAAGTTGACGCCGAAGTGGGAAGGCCCTTATCGGGTAATACGAGTCACCAGGCCCGGTGCAGTCTGCCTGGAGACCGAAGATGCCGTTCCGTTGAGTAACTCCTGGAACATTGAGCATCTTCGCAAGTTTTACCCATAAGGCGCAGCTTGCCGGGCCCCCTGGCAAGCCACCTTTTGTACGAGCATTGCCGATGACGCATGTAACCCTTTGTACAAAGCCAGGTGCAGACCCTGAGCATAAGTAAATGAAGCGCTGGCGCCCTGAGTTATAGCATGCATGCTAGGTCGAGTCTCGTCCTTGGTTAGGGTTGATAGTGCTTAGCGGCGACTAACCCCTAGCTTAGAGGTCGAGTGTGCGTCTCCTTGTCTTTCTTTCGTCTTCTTTGGTTCACAGGACACACGGATATCCGCGCCGAACCACTTGGGGAGGAAAAGAAGATGAACAGACTAGCATCTAGCCCCCGGCAAGCCAGTATTACCGGGGGGCTACAAGAGCAAAGATTCACCCACGGCGAACCAGGGTTGCCGGGGGCTGCAGCTTCAGATAAGTTCTTCATCCCTTATCATGCATTCCATTATGGACTGAGGTATGTGAAACCTCGTTTTCCCCTAAGCTACCGTGCTCCCATAACTCTAGGCCCTAGGGCTCGTTCCTGGGGCCAAGTTTGGTCGTAGTCGCGGCAGCGAAAGGATGAAACAAGGAGCCTGAACCTGCCTCATCCCTGCCTCCGCCAAAGGCGTGAGGAAGGTCAAGCGAAGTGGGGAGACGGCAAGGCTTGTTGCCGCGCAAGGAAATGTTTATCTTGAAGATATCAAATATTTACTCCTTGTTGTGGGTTCCACCCGCAAACAAATGACCCGGTAAGCATCCCTTTTTCATTAAAAACATTCCATTCAGGAACAGTCCATGGGGAATGAAAAACATGAATGATGGGATTACAAGTTTTAAATTCAACAAAGGCCCGAAGGCTTACAAACTAAAAAGAGATTAGGTGCCTGTAATCCCTTTCTTGTCCCTCTCCTCAGGAGGCAGGTCAAGGAGGCGAAAGAGACAAAAGGAGCGCCTAGGCGAGCTACGGGTGGTAGAAGACACCAAGAGAACATCTTGGTGGCCGTCCAAAGGCTGGATAGTGATGGCGGCACCGGA
Source organism: Triticum urartu (assembly GCF_003073215.2). Lineage (NCBI taxonomy): Eukaryota > Viridiplantae > Streptophyta > Magnoliopsida > Poales > Poaceae > Triticum > Triticum urartu. The sequence goes on from NC_053026.1 coordinate 239,758,533, forward strand.
AGCAGAGCTCGAAGACGAGGAGGCAGGACGTCAGCACGCGTCGAAGGCGTCGGTGCCCGCGTACTCAGACTTGACGGCCTTGCCGCCCGCCCTCTTCCCCTTCCGCAGCCTCCCAATGCCAGCCGCCCAAGGAGACGGCCCCGAGAAGTTCAGGGAGCCGGCGACGCGGATGATGGGGTCGCCAGTGCCGCACGGAGCGGCACCCGACACATAATCGGACCCATCATCCTGCCGCCTACTACCCTCGTCGTCGCTGCCGCTGTCCTCCTCGTCACTCCTGCCCGAGGAGGAGTCTTCACTATCAGAAGAGCTCTCCACGCAGCACCTTGCACGGGTCCCAAAGCACCCGAAGACCTTGACGGAGAGAAGGCCACCCTCCATCAGCTTAAAATGGAGAGTGAGCCCCTCCGTCAAGAGGTGGATATGGGAAAACGTCTTCCATCCCCGACGGAGATACATCACGTGAGGGGCGGGGAAGTCGACGCGGGCCTGCGTGCCACTGATCCCGCAGCCCCTCATGTGCAGCCACAATGACTCCGGCGGATCCAGCTCCATCTCCCGCGGAAATGGAGTCGGGAGACGAAGGCGACGGCGTGGCGGCCGGCGTAGCCTGACGAAGAACTCACAAGGGTCATCCCCAACATGGCCCTCCATTGGAGGAGGAGCTGCTGGCGGAGGCGAGGCCGGCGCGCCACCCCGTCCTCCTCTTCCCCGAGCGCCCCGGCCTCGCCCACGGCCTCGCCCCTCCCCCGTCCCCTCACGGCTGGCTCTGCCACCGCAGGCGCAGGAGAAGGAGGGGCGCGTTGTCGAGCGGCGACCCTCGCCACCACTGTTGAAGGACCGGGTTCCCTCTCTCCATGACGGATAGAAGGGAGGAGCAGAAGCTGAAGGAAGAAGAAGATGAAAGAACGCGGGACGCCATTCCCCCCTCCTACTCTTTATAAAGGATCGGGGTTGGGGCTTGGCCGCCCCGCTCGGCCAATCAAGACACGGGAGGCGCAGGGAGCCAGGGCCGACCCGCTGCCCCAACCAGCGACGGCCCGGTTTCCCGCCTCCACCGTTTGCCACCCCAAGCGCATGGGAGACACATGGCGAACATGCAGAACTGAAGGGACGGGTGAGGCGACCTCTCCCCACCCCGTGATCGTGGGAGTGGACGCCTCGAGGACCGCGCCTCGGCCCCGTTCAGTAAATGGGCCGCACCTCCACGGCTCCCTCCGTTTATGGGGAAGGCGTGAACCGCCCCCTTAACTGCGACGTGACGCATGCGTGCAGAGACCAACCCCACGCATGCCTCCCATGTCACACGCGCCTCCCCACGCCACGCCACGCGCGGGAATCGTGGGAAGCGCAGCGCGCGAAGAATCTTACCATGGTAAAAACCGCCCCGCCTGCCCGCGCATCGTTTTTGGGCCTAGCCCAACAACGCGTTGCGCTTATGTGTGGCCCAGGCCCGGGGGCTCCTGTCGGTGTACAAAAGAGGGGTACACTTTTTGTACCCCTATAACTGTGCACGGGCAGTTTGAGCCGCGGGCACCACCACACCAAGCAAGGCAAGGGAGGTGAGCCAGGGTAAGACCGAAGCTCAAGAGAACTGCGACGCCAAGACCAAGACCACAAAGAACAAAGAGGACAAAGCGGACTCCCCCAGCAAGATCCTTGCCGGGAGACAATTCTAGCAGCCCCGGCAAGACCCTTGCCGCGGCGACTCATCCCGCGCCTACGGAGCGAATCACCCTTGAGTCCACTGCCCCCAAAGGGCAAAGATTCAGGAGACATCCCCGTGGCGACATGCAGATCTTTGTGAAGACGTTCAAGACCGGATACGCACTAAGGAGACGACAACCCTTGGCGGGATCCCGGCCGAGGAAGACCACAAGGCCCCCGGCAAGCGCCTTGCCGGGGATGACAGCAGGCGCCTCGGCAAGGCCCTTGCCGGGGCCCCGGCAAGGCCCTTGCCAAGGACCCCCGCAGGGCCACCGTCAGGCCCACGCCGACTGAGCCTCCACCACCGCATGCATGCAGCTGCCGACCCAACCAGCTGGGCAGGCACCTGCGTGGCAGCATGCAAATCTTCGTGAAGACCCACCACTGCGCCACCTCAGCTGCCTGCCTACCTACGTGGCATCGCAGGCGTCGCTGGCCAGGGCGCGTGTCGACACAAGAAGGAGCGGCGATAATGGACGAGGCAGATCTCTCCCCATCCCCGATAAAGAAAGGACACCTAAGCAAGACGCATTAAATGCGCCTTGTCATGTAATGTGAGGGATAACCTCACATCACTGTTCCCTTTCCACCTCCTGTGTGCCACTGTGGCCACCCCTTTTCCTATAAAGGAGGCCCGAGGCGACCAGGAGAGGGATTCGGCTATTTGGGGCTCCTCACGCCCCATAGCTAGATCAAGAACACAACTACACAATCCACCAAAGCAGGAGTAGGGTTTTACGCATCCTTGCGGCCCGAACCTGGATAAACGAACCGTGTGCTACCTGCTAGATCCGCTCTTCTCACGACCCTGCGCCCCACTAACCGTAGTAGGGATTCTCGTGATCCCATAGGTGTCGTTCCCATCGACAAAATGCTGATTCTTTTTGCATAAGATTAATAGACAAATTACCCAGGTTTTCTGTTTTTTTTCAAAATTTCTGGAGTAGCAGAAGTATGGTTTGAGTACAGATTACTACAGACTATTCTGTTTTTGACAGAGTCTATTTTCAATGCATAGTTTGCATGTTTTCTTATTTACATGGCTTATATTGCTCAATACAAATTATGCAAATGATATGCTACAGCAGGCACTGTGTGAGAACAATTATGAATCTTGTCTTTGACAGTACCAAAAGTGAAATGGTTTGCTCTTTATCATACTAACCTATCTCACAAAGTTCCATTAAGTTTTGTGTGATTGAAGTTTTCAAGTTTTGGGTGAGATGTCGATATGCGGAGAATAAAGAGTGACAAGACACTAAGCTTTGGGATTCCCAAGGCACCTCAAGGTAATATTCAAGGAAGATCTAAGAAACTAAGCTTGGGGATGGCCCAGAAGGCATCCCCTCTTTCGTCTTCAACATTATCGGTAACCTCACTTGGAGCTATGTCTTCATTCGTCATATGATATGAGTTTTACTTGGAGCGTCATTTTATTTTGTTAGGATTTGCTTCTGTTATTTATAATAATGTTTTGCACCTTTTATTTCAATAAAATTGGCAATGATAGCCTTTGCGATGCTTATTTTGCAAGTATACATGTTCCTGTTTGAAAACAGAAAGTTTACTGCTGTTGAAAAAATTCCCTAGAAAATTCAGAATGTGATAAAATTTTGAAACTTTTTGGGAAATCAGCTCCAATAAATTTTCTATGGTGTGATATATTTTCATAACTTTTGGAGTTAGGGAAGTATTGATACTCTTGCATTCTTTACAGACTGTACTGTTTGGCATATTGTTGTTATGTTTGCATATGCTTGCTTGTTTAAAGATTCTATTTGAGGATAGGAGTATTAAATATGCAGAGGAATTTAGTGTGCAATGTTGAATAATAATTTTAGTGATTTGCTACAGTAGAGAATGATAAGGTTTTTGCATTGGTTTATACTAACTTATCTAACGAGTCCTTGTTGAGTTTTGTGTGGATGAAGCTTTTGAGATTTAGGAAAACCGTGAATGAGAAGAATTAAGGAGACACAAAAGCTCAAGCTTGGGGATGCCCAAGGCATCCGAATATAATATTTCAAGAAGTCTCAAGCATCTAAGCTTGGGGATGCCCCGCTAGGCATCCCACCTTTCTTCTTCAACAACTATCGGTTAGTATTGGTTGAGCCTAAGTTTTTGCTTCTTCACATGATGTGTGCTCTTCGTGTAATGTCATTTTATTTTGTTTTGCTTTCTGTTTTAATAAAATGCTTAGATCTGAAAGTTTTTGAATAAGAGAGAGTCCTCAAATAGCTAGCTATTTACTTAACTACTCGCTTGGTCTTCACTTTTATCTTTTCTGGAGTAGCTCGTCATTTACTCTTGTGCTTCACTTATATCTTATGAGTAAATCGTTGAATGAATTGAATATCATGAAGTTGAAATTATATCATGTCTAGTGGTAGCTTCACATAGGATTTAGAAAGTGAAATCTTTTGAAGCTTGACAATCACAATATTGGTCATACAAGCAATTCATGAATAATTAGTATAAGGAAGAGAACTTTCACATGCAAATACACTATCTTGGAAATCTTTTGTGATTGTGAGCCCCCATCAAAATATTATATGCCAAAATTGTTGACGTTGGACAAGGAAGACAATGTAATGGTTCATGTTTGTTCATATTCACATAGAAGTTATATTGTCATAGATCCTTCAATATGTGGTGCTTCCCCCCATCTTTGCTAGCCAAAAATTCTGCACCAAGTAGAGATACTACTTGTGCATCCAAAAACCCTTAAACCCAAATCTTATTTTCGAGAGTCCACCATACCTACCTAAGGATTGAGCAAGATCCTTCAAGTAAGTTGTCATCGGTGCAAGAAGGCAATTAAAATTGCTTCTAAAAGTGTTAGATCATTTCATGTAAGAGAAAATCAAGCGTTGTACGAACTTGTGATGGCAAAGGATAAAAGTGACATACTGCATAATAAAGGTTGCTATCATAAGGGGCAATATAACGTGACGTTCTTTTGCACTAAGGGGTTGAGCATACAAACAAATAAGCGCATGGCAACCTCTACTTCCCTGTGCGAAGGGCCTATCTTTTACTTTTATGTATTTACTTTCATGCAAGAGTCAAAGTTTTTCTCGCTTTCCTTTTCATTTTTCTCTTTTGGCAAGCATCATGTGGTGAGGAAAGATCTAGGCACATATATCCAGTTGTATATGGGTAGCATGAGTTATTATTGTTGACATAACCCTTGAGGTGAATACGTTGGGAGGCGAAATTATAAGCCCCTATCTTTCTATGCGTCCGGTTGAAACGTTTTGCTCATGTGTATGCGGTCAGTGTTAGCAATCATAGAAGACTATATGATGGTTGAGTATGTAGAGCTCTTACTTAGACATTGTTGAATAAGTTGAACTGCAATTGCTTGGTGACTGAGAACATAGGTTGTTGAGTTTCAATTCATTGTTTGAACCTTAACATGTGAATTGGTTGCTACTTTAAACATGAGAAATTTTATAAGAAAGAGCTGTTGTCATGATGCTGGGAAAAGTGATTGAAATTATTATTGATCAAACTTATGCACTTTGATAACATTCACACTTCATAAATTATTTCTTTTATCATTTACCTACTCGAGGATGAGTAGGAATTAAGCTTGGGGATGCTGATAGGTCTCCAACGTATCTATAATTTATGAAGTATTCATGCTGTTTTATTATCATTCTTGGATGTTTTACAATCATTTTATAGCAAATTTGTATCATTTTTTGGGACTAACCTATTGACCCAGTGCCCGGTGCCAGTTGCTGTTTTTTGCTTGTTTTTTACATCGCAGGAAATCAATATCAAATGGATTCCAAACACCGCGAAACTTTTTGTGGACTTTTTATGGACCAAAAGACTCTCGATGGACCAGACCAGCACCTGGGGGTTGCCCCGAGGGGGCACAACCCCCAGGGCGCGCCTGGGGGCCTAGGCGTGGCCAGGTGGGTTGTGCCCACCTCGGTGGCCTCCCGCACCCCCTCTTTGCCCTATAAAATCCCAAATATTCCAAAAACCCTCGGGGTTAACCTAGATCATAAGTTCTGCCACCGCAAGGCTCTGTAGCCACCGAAAATCAATCTAGACCCCGTTCCGGCACCCTGCCGGAGGGGAGGGGGAATCATCACCGGTAGCCATCTTCATCATCTTGGCGGCCACCATGATGAGGAGGGAGTAGTCCACCCTCAGGGCTAAGGGTTTGTACCAGTAGCTATGTCTTTAATATCTCTCTCTCTCGTGTTCTTGAGATGCCACGATCTTGATTTATCGCATGCTTTGTTAATATAGTTGGATCATATGGTGTTTCCCCCTCTCTATCTTGTTGTGATGAATTGAGTTTTTCCCCTTGAGATTTTATTGTTATCGGATTGAATACTTTTATGGATTTGAGAGCACTTGATATATGTCTTGCATATGAATACTCATGGTGACAATGGGGTATCATATTGATTCACTTGATATGTGTTTTGGCATTCAACTCGCGGATTCCCGCGGTGACATTGGGGTGATCTATGCATAGGTGTTGATGCACGTTCTCGTCTTTTGTTTCTCTGGTAGAAATCTTGGGGCACTCTTTGAAGTTCTTTGTGTTGGATTGAGTATTATGAATCTGAAATTGTTTGGTATTATCTTAGTACGAACTCTTGGATAGATCGATCAGAAAGAATAGCTTCGAGGTGGTTTCGTACCCTACAAAAGATTTCTTCATATGTTCTCCGCTAGATAGAAACTTTGGAGTGATTCTTCGTTGCACGTTGAGGGATGGTTATATGATCCAATTATATTAGCTTTGTTGAGAGATTGCACTATCGAAAGTATGGACCCTAGGCCTCATTTTCAAGCATTGCAATGCCGTTTTTGTGCCCGTTTACTATTTGCTACCTTGCTGTTTTTATTTATTCAGATTATAAAAATATATTTCTACCATCCATATTACACGTTTATCACCATCTCTTCACCAAACTAGTGCACCTATACAATTTGCCATTGTCTTAGGTGTGTTGGGGACACAAGAGATTTCTTTTATTTGGTTGCAGGGTCGTTTGAGAGAGACCATCTTCATCATACGCCTCCCACGGATTGATAAACCTTAGGTCATCCACTTGAGGGAAAATTTCCACTGTCCTACAAAACTCTGCACTTGGAGGCCCAACATGTGTCTACAAGAATAAAGTTGCGTGGTATACATCATTCATATGCATCCTTGCATACAGAGGATTTTCCTAGAGGTCTCTAATATTCAACACTCTCAAGTTAAGCGTGCCGCCACTATATTTTTTAGCTCATGAGTTTAGATTTATCATGGAAGAAGCTAGCAAATTTTTTCTCATTATAAAATATATGCTGGTTGTCCTCCCATAGAGGAGATCCTTTCTAATCAAGAGGAATGTTGAGATTGCAATCTCCTAATTATGTTGCCTATAATGAAAATTTGAGAAAAAGAGTCCCTACCGAAGTTTTGGTTGATAAGTTCTCTGAACTTAATGGTAATTTTGCTATACAAAACAAAGGATTAGGGTTTGTGCTACGAGATAAGCTTATGACGCTTTATCAAAGGAAAGCTTACAATGATGAGTTGATTATAAACTAGAAGGGGCCGAAGGAGGAAACTATTCCTCCCGCACTTGATCTTAGGGATCCCTATCCTACTAAATTTAGCCCTTTTGATTATTTTTTATTACCACGAAGGAAACTTGCCGCTAAAAGAAGGGAGTATGAGATGAGCATGGATGATCTCCATTATTATTATTCCAATACCTAGATCTATCGCAATATGCCTAGCTAGCGGCGTTAAACAATAGCGCTTGTTTGGAGGCAACCCAATTTTATTTTGTTCTTGCTTTTTTGGTTCTGTTTTTCAATATTTTTTTCATGTTGCCTCTGGTTAGATATGTTTGTTATGTATTAATTAGTATTTGTGCCAAGTAAGGCCTTTGGGATGGCTTATGGTGATAGTTGACTTGATCTTGCAGAAAAACAGAAACTTTTGCGCCCAGTAAAATAATTTTCATTTTTAACAGAAGTGCTATAAAATACTAATTATTTTTGCACAAGATTAATATACAAATTTCCTCTGTTTTTTGCTATTTCTGAATTTTTGGAGTTACAAAAGTATTTGAGATTTACATATTGCTACAGACTGTTCTATTTTTGATAGATTTTGTTTTTTATGTATTGTTTGCTTATTTTGATGAATCTATGGCTAGTATCGGGGGGGTATGAACAATGGAGAAGTTGGAATACAGTAGATATTACACCAATATAAATAAAGAATGAGTTCAGAACAGTACCAAAAGTGGTGATTTGTTTTCTTTTACTAAAGGATCTCATGAATTTTCTGTTGAGTTTTGTGTTGTGAAGTTTTCAAGTTATGGGTAAAGATTTGATGGACTACGGAATAAGGAGTGGCAATAGCCTAAGCTTGGGGGTGCCCAAGGCACCCTAAGGTAATAGTCAAGGACAACCAAGAGCCCAAGCTTGGGGATGCCCCGGAAGGCATCCCCTCTTTCGTCTTCGTCTATCAGTAAATTTACTTGAGGCTATATTTTTATTCACCACATGATATGTGTTTTTCTTGGAGCGCCTTGTATGATATGAGTCTTTGCTTTCTAATTTTCCACAATCATCCTCGCTGTACACACCTTTTGAGAGGGACACGCATGAATTGTGATTTATTAGAATACTCTAAGTGCTTCACTTATATCTTTTGAGCTAGGCAATTTTGCTCTAGTGCTTCACTTATATCTTTTCGAGCATGGCGGTGGTTTTATTTTATAGAAATTATTGAACTCTCTTTCTTCACTTATATTATTTTGAGAGTCTCTCTAAATGGCTCTGTTGGAAAAGGCAATGCCTAGGAAGCGCTTAGGCACGCCTAGGCGCTAGGCAATGGCCAAACGCCTCACCTAGGGCATAAATGGAGCTCTAGGCAGGGCAAGCAAGAAATTTCCTACCCAAGCATGAAATCATGCCACATACTGCACTGATATGGCAAACGGGTTATATTCTCATGACATTAGACGGTAATTAACTTATTTATATGCCCTAAACTAGTATCAACACCCATATAATAATCACAAAATACACTACGAGTAAAAACTATATTACCGCCTAGGCCGCACCTAGGACGCTTAGGCACCACCTAGGCACTAGGGGAAGGCCAACCGCCTCGCTTACGCCTACCGCTTTTTCCAACCTTGCTAAATAGCATGGTAATTTTATTTGGTTATGAATTTAGTCCTAATATGATGGGCATCTAAGAGGGATATAATAAAAACTTTCATATAAAGTGGATTGAATACTATGAGAAGTTTGATTCCTTATGATTGTTTTCAAATATAAAGGTTGTAATATTAGAGTCATGCTAGTGAGTAATTGTGGATTGGTAGAAATACTTGTGTTAAAGTTTGTGATTCTGGTAACATGCATGTATGGTGAACTCTTATGTGATGAAGTCGGAGCATGATTTATTTATTGATTGTCTTCCTTATGAGTGGCGGTTGGGGACGAGCAATGGTCTTTTGCTACCAATCTATCCCCCTAGGAGCATGTGTCTATTACTTCGTTTCGATAACTAATAATTTTTTGCAATAAGTATGTGAGGTCTTTATGACTAATGTTGAGTCTATGGATTATATGCACTCTCACCCTTCCGCCATGGCTAGCCTCTCTAGTACCGCGCAACTTTCGCCAGTGCATTAAACCCACCATCACCTTCCTCAAAACAGCCACCATACCTACCTATTATGGCATTTCCGTAGCCATTCCGAGATATATTGCCATGCAACTTCCACAGTTCCGCTTATTATGACACGCTTCATCATTGTCATATTGCTTTGCATGATCATGTAATTAGCATCGTGTTTGTGGCAAAGCCACCTTTCATATTTTTATACATGTCACTCATGAGTCATTGCACATCCCAATACACCGTCGGAGGCATTCATATAGAGTCATATTTTTGTTCTAGTATTGAGTTGTAATTCTTGAGTTGTAAGTAAATAAAAGTGTGATGATCATCCTTATTAGAGCATTGTCCCATGTGAGGAAATGATGAAGGAAGCTATGATTCCCTAACAAGTTGGGATGAGTCTCCGGACTTTACAAAAAAATAAAAGAGGCCAAAGAAGCCCACCAAAAAAATGAGAGAAAAGAAAGAAGGGACAATGTTACTATCCTTTTTCCACACTTGTGCTTCAAAGTAGCACCATGATGTTCGTGATAGAGAGTCTCCTATGTTGTCACTTTCATATAATAGTGGGAATTTTTCCTTATAGAACTTTGCTTTTATATTCCAATGATGGGCTTCCTCAAATTACCCTTGGTCTTCGTGAGCAAGCGAGTTGGATGCACACCCACTTAGTTTATTTTTGAGCTTTCATACACTTATAGCTCTAGTGCATCCGTTGCATGGCAATCCCTACTCACTCACATTAATATCTATTGATATATGGACATCTCCATATCCATTAATACGCCCAGTTCATGTGAGACTATCTCCTTCTTTTTGTCTTCTCCACAACCACCATATTCTATTCCACCTATAGTGATATATCCATGGCTCACGCTCATGTATTGCGTGAAAGTTGGAAAATTTTGAGAACATCAAAAGTAAGGAACAATTGCTTGCCTTGTCATCGGGGTTGTGCATGATTTAATACTTTGTGTGATGAAGATGGAGCATCACGAGACTATATGATTTTGTAGGGATAACTTTCTTTGGCCATGTTATTTTGAGAAGACATGATTGCTTTGTTAGTATGCTTGAAGTATTATTGTTTTTATGTAAATATTAAACTTTTGTTTTGAATCTTATGGATCTGAATATTCATGCCACAATAAATAAAATTACATGGATAAATAGGTTAGGTAGCATTCCACATCAAAAATTATGTTTTTATCATTTACCTACTCGAGGACGAGCAGGAATTAAGCTTGGGGATGCTTGATACGTCTCCAACGTACCTATAATTTTTAATTGTTCCAAGCTATTATATTATCTGTTTTGGATGTTTTATATGCATTATTATGCTATTTTATATTATTTTTGGGACTAACATATTAACCTAGAGCCCAGTGTTAGTTTACATTTTTTCCTAGTTTTTGAGTTTCGCAGAGAAGGAATATCAAACGGAGTCCAAATGGAACAAAAATTTGTGTCGGGTTAAACGAACAGGGGTATCTGTTTCTCCCTGACTCGTGCACGGACAGTCAACCACCTGTCCAGCAAAGAACCAAGGTCAGATCAAGGCACAAGAGATCAGTTCTTTGAAGGATCAAAGTGCAGATCAAGAAGACCAAGACTAGAGAGAGAGACAATATACCACTACGAGAAGAACCTCCCTTGCCGGGCAAGCGAGCCTGGTGAGGTTGTGGTTACCCCAGAAGCAAGCCTCCAAGATCGACCCGGCAGGCCTGCCAGGGCTCACGGAGGCAAGCCACTCCACCGCACCACCTCACAGCGACACACGTCGTCGATCAGTGTGGTGTCAAGCTCGTAAGTGACTAAGTAGCTGCTCTCTGCCACATGGTAGCCACTTCCTACAAAAAATACTTCCAAGCGACACCCATCTAGAGATGTGTCAAGCAAGCAGGCGCAAAGCTGGCAAAACAGCCAGGCAGGGCCTGCCAGGCAAGCTGTGATGTGACACCGAGTGGCACATTTAATGCACTCTGTCAGCCTGTAGAGTTAGGTATTATAGCATTGTTTGCTATCTAATCAGTATGTAATGACTGATTTGCCACTATGGTGACCCATTGATCTATAAAAGGAGGCCCATGGCAACCATAGAAGGGATTCGGACTTCTGCACATTCATAAGCGCGTAGCCACTCTTGCCCCAAGGCAACCTTGCCGGGCAAGAGCGCTGCTCTTCTCCACCATTTTCCACCATCAATCCACCAAAGCATGAGTAGGGCTTTACGCCTCACGGTGGCCCGAACCTGGGTAAAACTGCACATGTGATCTCTGTCATGCTGTGTTACGCTTCTCCACTCTTTGTGCAACGTGCCCATCTCCCCGCCGAACCAAAAGGGGCTCATGGCCAATATGTGGCCGTGGTTTCCCATGACATCTTTGGCATGCCAGGTAGGGGGATCACTTGCGCGAACCTGAGAGTGTAAGAAGTGCGCCATCTTGAAAGTGCATTATATCGACTAGAGGGGGGTGAATAGGCGATTTTTAAAGATTCGTCACTAAGGAATTTCAGGGTGAGGAAATTCCTAAGCAACAAACTGCTTAGCAGCGGAATAAGTACACAGATGCAAGCATAACAGAGTCGTAGCACAATCATCATGATGAAATGAAAACAAGCACATAGTACAAGTGTTGGGGAACATAGCAGAAATTCAAAATTTTCTATGCATCACCAAGATCAATCTATGGAGTAATCTAGCAACGAGGGGAAGGAGAGTGCATCTACATACCCTTGTAGATCGCTAAGCGGAAGCGTTCAAGTGAACGGGGTTGATGGAGTCGTACTCGTCGTGATCCAAGTCACCGATGATCCTAGTGCCGAACGGACGGCACCTCCGTGTTCAACACATGTACAGCCCGGTGACGTCTCCTACGCCTTGATCCAGCAAGGGGAGAAGGAGAGGTTGGGGAAGACTCCATCCAGCAGCAGCACGACGGTGTGGTGGTGGTGGAGGAGCGTGGTACTCCAGCAGGGCTTCGCCAAGCACCGCAAGAGACGGGGAGGGAGAGGGGTAGGGCTGCGCCAAGAAGGAGATTGAATCGTGTCTATGGCAGCCCAAAACCTCAAGTATATATAGGGGGAGGGGAGGGGCTGCGCACCCACCTAGGTTTCCACCCCTAGGGGTGGTGGCCAGCCCTAGATCCCATCTAGGGGGGCGGCCAAGGGGGGAGAGAGGGGGCACACCACTAGGTGGGCCTTAGGACCATCTGAGCCTAGGGTTTGCCCCCTTCCACTCTCCCTTGCGCCTTGGGCCTTGGTGGGGGGGCGCACCAGCCCACCAGGGGCTAGTCCCCTCCCACACATGGCCCATGCAGCCCTCCGGGGCTGGTGGCCCCACTTGGTGGACCACCGGGACCCTCCCGGTGGTCCCGGTACATTACCGATAAAACCCGAAACTTTTCCGGCGACCAAAACAGGACTTCCCATATATAAATCTTTACCTCCGGACCATTCCGGAACTCCTCGTGACGTCCGGGATGTCATCCGGGACTCCAAACAATATTCGGTAACCACGTATATCTATTCCCTATAACCCTAGCGTCATCGAACCTTAAGTGTGTAGACCCTACGGGTTCGGGAACCATGCAGACATGACCGAGATAACTCTCCGGTCAATAACCAACAGCGGGATCTGGATACCCATGTTGGCTCCCACATGTTCCACGATGATCTCATCGGATGAACCACGATGTTGCGGATTCAATCAATCTCGTATACAATTCCCTTTGTCTATTGGTACGATACTTGCCCGAGATTCGATCGTCGGTATCCCGATACCTTGTTCAATCTCATTACCGGCAAGTCTCTTTACTCGTTCCGTAACACATCATCCCGTGATCAACTCCTTGATCACATTGTGCACATTATGATGATGTCCTACCGAGTGGGCCCAGAGATACCTCTCCGTTTACACAGAGTGACAAGTCCCAGTCTCGATTCGTGCCAACCCAACAGACACTTTCGGAGATACCTGTAGTGTACCTTTATAGCCACCCAGTTACGTTGTGACGTTTGGCACACCCAAAGCACTCCTACGGTATCCGGGAGTTGCACAATCTCATGGTCTAAGGAAATGATACTTGACATTAGAAAAGCTTTAGTATACGAACTACATGATCTTGTGCTAGGCTTAGGATTGGGTCTTGTCCATCACATCATTCTCCTAATGATGTGATCCCGTTATCAACGACATCCAATGCCCATGGTCAGGAAACCGTAACCATCTATTGATCAACGAGCTAGTCAACTAGAGGCTTACTAGGGACATGGTGTTGTCTATGTATCCACACATGTATCTGAGTTTCCCATCAATACAATTCTAGCATGGATAATAAACGATTATCATGAACAAGGAAATATAATAATAACCAATTTATTATTGCCTCTAGGTCATATTTCCAACAGTCTCCCAGTTGCACTAGAGTCAATAATCTAGTTTACATCGATATGTGATTAACACTCAAGGTCACATCCCCATGTGACTAACACCCAAGAGTTCTGGGTTTGATCATGTTATGCTTGTGAGAGAGGTTTCAGTCAACGGGTCTGCAGCATTCAGATCCGTATGTACTTCACAAATTTCTATGTCATCTTGTAGATGCAACTACTACGCTACATTTGGAGCCATTTCAAATAACTGTTCTACTTGGAGCTTTTCTAAATTGTTGCTCCATTATACGTATCCGGTATCTCTACTCAGAGCTATCCGGATAGGTGTTAAGCTTGCATCGACGTAACTCTTTACGTCGAACTCTTTATCACCTCCATAACCGAGAAACATATCCTTATTCCTCTAAGGATAATTTAGACCGCTATCTGGTGATCTACTCCTAGATCACCTTTGTACCCTCTTGCCAAATATGTGGCAAGGCACACATCAGGTGTGGTACTCAGCATGGCATACCATATGGAGCCTATGACAAAAGCATAGGGGACGACCTTCGTCCTTCCTCTTTCTTCTGCCGTGGTCGAGCTTTAAGTCTTAACTTCATACCTTACAACTCAGGCAAGAACTCCTTCTTTGACTGATCCATCTTGAACACCTTCAAGATCATGTCAAGGTATGTGCTCATTTGAAAGTTCCATTAAGCGTTTTGATCTATCCTTATAGATCTTGATGCTCAATGTTCAAGTAGCTTAATCCAGGATTTCCATTGAAAAACACTTTCCAAATAACCCTATATGCTTTCCAGAAATTCTACGTCATTTCTGATCAACAACATATACTCATCAGAAATTCTATAGTGCTCCCACTCACTTCTTTGGAAATACAAGTTTCTCATAAACTTTGTATACACCCAAAAACTTTGATCATCTCATCAAAGCATACATTCCAACTCCGAGATGCTTACTCCAGTCCTTAGAAGGATTGCTGGAGCTTTGCATACTTGTTAGCATCTTTCAGGATTGACAAAACCTTCCGGTTGTATCACATACAACCTTTCCTCAAGAAAATCATCAAGAAAACAATGTTTTGACATCCTATCTGCAAGATTTCATAAATAATGTAGTAATCGCTAATATAATTCCAACAGACTCTTAGCATCGCTACGAGTGAGAAAGTCTCATCGTAGTCAACTCCTTGAACTTGTCGGAAAACATCTTAACGACAAGTCGAGCTTTCTTAATGGTGATACTTACCATCATTGTCCGTCTTCCTTTTAAAATCCATATGTACCTAACAGCCTTACGACCATCAAGTAGTTCTTCCAAAGTCTACACTTTTGTTTTCATATATGGATCCTCTCTCGGATTATATGGCCTCGAGCCATTTTGGAATCTAGGCCCACCATCGCTTCTCCATAGCTCGTAGGTTCATTGTTGTCTAGCAACATGACTTCCAAGACAGGATTACGTACCATTCTGAAGTAGTACGCATCCTTGTCATCCCACGAGGTTTGGTAGTGACTTGATCTGAAGTTTCATGATCACTATCATAAGCTTCCACTTCAATTGGTGTAGGTGCCACAGGAACAACTCCCTGTGCCCTGCCACACACTAGTTGAAGAGACGGTTCAATAACCTCATCAAGTCTCCACCATCCTCCCACTCAATTCTTTCGAGAAAAATTTTCCTCGGGAAAGGACCCGATTCTAGAAACAATCCCTTATTGCTTTCAGATCTGAGACAGGAGGTACACCCAACTGTTTTGGGTGTCCTATGAAGATGCATTTATCCGCTTTGGGTTCGAGCTTGTCAGCCTGAAACTTTTCACATAAGCGTCGCAGCCCCAAACCTTTTAACAAATGACAGCTTAGGTTTCTCTAAACCATAGTTCATACGGTGTCATCTCATCGGAATTACGTGGTGCCCTATTTAAAGTGAATGTGGTTGTCTCTAATGCCTAACCCATAAACTATCGTGGTAATTCGATAAGAGACATCATGGTATGCATCATATCCAATAGGGTGCAGTTATGATGTTCGGACCCACCATCATACTATGGTGTTTCAGGCTGTATTAGTTGTGAAACAATTTCCACAATGTCCTAATTCTGTGCCAAACTTGTAATTCAGATATTCATCTCTATGATCATATCATAGACATTTTATCCTCTTGTCACGACGATCTCTCACCTTCACCCTGAAATTACTTGAACCTTTCAATAATTCAGACTCGTGATTCATCAAGTAAATATACTCAACATCTACTCAAATCATGTGTGAAGTAAGAGCATAACGATATCCACTACACGCCTCAGCACTCATTGGACTGCACACATCAAAATGTATTACTTCCAACAAGTTGCTTTCTAGTTCCATTTTACTGAAAACGAGGCTTTCAGTCATCTTGCCCATGTGGTATGATTTGCATGTCTCAAGTGATTCAAAATCAAGTGAGTCCAAACGGTCCATTTGCATGGAGTTTCTTCATGCATATACACCAATAGACATGGTTCGCATGTCTCAAACTTTTCAAAAACGAGTGAGCCCAAAGATCCATCAACATGGAGCTTCTTCATGCGTTTTATACCGATATGACTTACGTGGCAGTGCCACAAGTAGGTGGTACTATCATTACTATCTTATATCTTTTGGCATGAACATGTGTATCACTACGATCGAGATTCAATAAACCATTCATTTTAGGTGCAAGACCATTGAAGGTATTATTCAAATAAACAGAGTAACCATTATTCTCCTTAAGTGAATAACTGTATTGCGATAGACATAATCCAATCATGTCTATGCTCAACGCAAACACCAATCTCGATGGTAGAGGGAGCGTGCGATGCTTGATCACATCAAGCTTGGGAAAAACTTCCAACACATATCGCCAGCTCACCTTTAGCTAGTCTCCATTTACTCCACAGCCTTTTATTTCGAGTTTACTAACACTTAGCAACCGAACCGGTATCTAATACCATGGTGCTACTAGGAGTACTAGTAAAGTACACATTAACACAATGTATATCCAATATACTTCTATCGACCTTGCCAGCCTTCTCATCTACCAAGTATCTAGGGTAATTCTGCTCCAGTGGCTGTTCCCCTTATTACAGAAGCACTTAGTCTCGGGTTTGGGTTCAACCTTGGGTTTCTTCACTAGAGCAGCAGCTGATTTGCCGTTTCATGAAGTATCCCTTCTTTCCCTTGCCCTTCTTGAAACTAGTGGTTTCTCCAACCATCAACAATTGATGCTCCTTCTTGATTTCTACTTTTGTGGTGTCAAACATCGCGAATATCTCAAGGATCATCATATATGTCCCCGATATATTATAGTTCATCACGAAGCTCTAGCAGCTTGGTGGTAATGACTTCGGAGAAACATCACTATCTCATCTGGAAGATCAACTCCCACTTGATTCAAATGATTGTTGTACTCAGACAATCTGAGCACAAACTCAACAATTGAGCTTTTCTCCCTCAGTTTGCAGGCTAAGAAAATCGTCAGAGGTCTTATACCTCTGGACGTGGGCACGAGCTTGAAATCCCAATTTCAGCCCTCGAAACATCTCATATGTTTCACGACGTTTCAAAACATCTTTGGTGCCTCAACTCTAAACCGTTTAACTGAACTATCACGTAGTTATCAAAATGTGTATGTCAGATGTTCGCAACATCCACAGACGGCGTTCGAGGTTCAGCACACTGAGCGGTGCATTAAGGACATAAGCCTTCTATGAAGCAATGAGGACAATCCTCAGTTTACGGACCTAGTCCGCATAATTGCTACTATCAACATTCAACTAAATTTTCTCTAGGAACATATCTAAACAGTAGAACTGAAGCGCGAGCTACGACATAATTTGCGAAGACCTTTGACTATGTTCAGGATAATTAAGTTCATCTTATGAACTCCCACTCAGATAGACATCCCTCTAGTCATCTAAGTGATTACATGATCCGAGTCAACTAGGCCGTGTCCGATCATCATGTGAGACGGACTAGTCAACATCGGTGAACATCTTCATGTTGATCGTATCTTCTATACGACTCATGTTCGACCTTTCGGTCTTCTGTGTTCCGAGGCCATGTCTGTACATGCTAGGCTCGTCAAGTCAACCTAAGTGTTTGCATGTGTAAATCTGTCTTACACCCATTGTATGTGAACGTTGGAATCTATCACACCCGATCATCACGTGGTGCTTCGAAACAACGAACTGTCGCAACGGTGCACAGTTAGGGGGAACACTTTCTTGAAATTATTATGAGGGATCATATTATTTACTACCGTCGTTCTAAGTAAACAAGATGCAAAAACATGATAAACATCACATGCAATCAAATAATAGTGACATGATATGGCCAATATCATATAGCTCCTTTGATCTCCATGTTGGGGCTCCATGATCATCTTGTCACCGGCATGACACCATGATCTCCATCATCATGATCTCCATCATCGTGTCTCCATGAAGTTGCTCGCCAACTATTACTTCTACTACTATGGCTAACACATTTAGCAATAAAGTAAAGTAATTTACATGGCGTTTCTCAATGACACGCAGGTCATACAAAAAATAAAGACAACCCCTATGGCTACTGTCGGTTGTCATACTCATCGACATGCAAGTCGTGATTCCTATTACAAGAACATGATCTCATACATCACATATATATCATTCATCACATCCTTTGGCCATATCACATCACAAAACACTTGCTGCAAAAACAAGTTAGACGTCCTATAATTGTTGTTGCAAGTTTTTACGTGGCTGCTATAGGTTGCTAGCAAGAACGTTTCTTACCTACGCCAAAACCACAACGTGAATTGCCAATTTCTATTTACCCTTCATAAGGACCCTGTTCATCAAATCCGATCCGACTGAAGTGGGAGAGACAGACACCCGCCAGCTACCTTATGCAACTAGTGCATGTCAGTCGGTGGAACCGGTCTCACGTAAGCGTACGTGTAAGGTTGGTCCGGGCCGCTTCATCCCACGATGCCGCCGAATCAAGATAAGACTAGTAACGGCAAGATAATTGACAATATCGACGCCCACAACTACTTTGTGTTCTACTCGTGCATAGTAACTATGCATAGACCTACCTCTGATACCACTGTTGGGGAACGTAGCAGAAATTCAAAATTTTCTACGCATCACCAAGATCAATCTATGGAGTAATCTAGCAACGAGGGGAAGGAGAGTGCATCTACATACCCTTGTAGATCGCTAAGCGGAAGCGTTCAAGTGAACGGGGTTGATGGAGTCGTACTCGTCGTGATCCAAATCACCGATGATCCTAGTGCCGAACGGAAGGCACCTCCGTGTTCAACACACGTACAGCCCGGTGACGTCTCCTACGCCTTGAACCAGCAAGGGGAGAAGGAGAGGTTGGGGAAGACTCCATCCAGCAGCAGCACGACGGCGTGGTGGTGGTGGAGGAGCATGGTACTCCAGCAGGGCTTCGCCAAGCACCACAAGAGACGAGGAGGGAGAGGGGTAGGGCTGCACCAAGAAGGAGATTGAATCGTGTCTATGGCAGCCCAAAACCTCAAGTATATATAGGGGGAGTGGAGGGGCTGCGCCCCCACCTAGGTTTCCACCCCTAGGGGTGGCGGCCAGCCCTAGATCCCATCTAGGGGGCGGCCAAGGGGGGAGAGAGGGGGCGCACCACTAGGTGGGCCTTAGGCCCATCTGAGCCTAGGGTTTGCCCCCTTCCACTCTCCCTTGCGCCTTGGGCCTTGGTGGGGGGGCGCACCAGCCCACCATGGGCTAGTCCCCTCCCACACATGGCCCATGCAGCCCTCCGGGGCTGGTGGCCCCACTTGGTGGACCACCGGGACCCTCCCGGTGGTCCCAGTACATTACCGATAAAACCCCGAAACTTTTCCGGCGACCAAAACAGGACTTCCCATATATAAATCTTTACCTCCGGACCATTCCGAACTCCTCGTGACGTCCGGGATCTCATCCGGGACTCCGAACAACATTCGGTAACCACGTATATCTATTCCTATAACCCTAGCGTCATCGAACCTTAAGTGTGTAGACCCTACGGGTTCGGGAACCATGCAGACATGACCGAGATAACTCTCCGGTCAATAACCAACAGCGGGATCTGGATACCCATGTTGGCTCCCACATGTTCCACGATGATCTCATCGGATGAACCACGATGTCCGCGGATTCAATCAATCCCGTACACAATTCCCTTTGTCTATCGGTTCGATACTTGCCCGAGATTCGATCGTCGGTATCCCGATACCTTGTTCAATCTCGTTACCGGCAAGTCTCTTTACTCGTTCCGTAACACATCATCCCGTGATCAACTCCTTGATCACATTGTGCACATTATGATGATGTCCTACCGAGTGGGACCAAAGATACCTCTCCGTTTACACAGAGTGACAAGTCCCAGTCTCGATTCGTGCCAACCCAACAGACACTTTCGGAGATACCTGTAGTGTACCTTTATAGCCACCAAGTTACGTTGTGACGTTTGGCACACCCAAAGCACTCCTACGGTATCCGGGAGTTGCACAATCTCATGGTCTAAGGAAATGATACTTGACATTAGAAAAGCTTTAGTATACGAACTACATGATCTTGTGCTAGGCTTAGGATTGGGTCTTGTCCATCACATCATTCTCCTAATGATGTGATCCCGTTATCAACGACATCCAATGTCCATGGTCAGGAAACCGTAACCATCTATTAATCAACGAGCTAGTCAACTAGAGGCTTACTAGGGACATGGTGTTGTCTATGTATCCACACATGTATTTGAGTTTCCCATCAATACAATTCTAGCATGGATAATAAACGATTATCATGAACAAGGAAATATAATAATAACCAATTTATTATTGCCTCTAGGGCATATTTCCAACAACAAGTACAATAAACACAGGATAAGCAGGCTGAAGACAAAGTGGCTGAAGAAAATAGGATTGAGGAAATTGAGAAAGTCTTCAGTCAAAGTCTTCAAATAGTAACGATCAAGTACTTCTACACAGAAATGAGGAAATAAAGGGTTGAGGAAATAGAATGTCGGTGTACTAGAGTAGGGGTACCCTAGTATCCCGAACTTGTGCACGGGCAGTCGCAGCATCCCCGCGGCAAGGCTTGCCGGGTGACCGCCAAGACCCTCCGCGGCTACTTTGAAGACCATTCAAGAACAAAGTACCCAAAACAAGGCCCCGGCAAGAGGAGCTTGCCGGGAAGGCAAACCAAGACCCCGGCAAGAGGAGCTTGCCGGGAAGGCTATCAAAAGCACCTCGAGGCCCCGGCAAGAGGAGCTTGCCGGGAAGTCCACTCGAGGCATTTCAAGGAACTTGCCGCGGCGCGCTACGCGCCCCGGCAAGACCCGGTGAGCGACAAGATCCCGGGCGCGACAAGACGATGACCGCGGCGAGGAGTTTGCCGCGGGAACCGCCTCTCCGAGCCCGCGCTCCAGCACACCCGCCCACGTGTCGCTCTCCCGAGCACACGTGGCGGGAGGCCGTGCAGCTAGGGGTGCGTGGTGGCGAGCAGGCGCTGACAAGATAACCATCGTGGCAAATGGTGGCGTCCCTAGCGGTCCCTCTCGGTACTGTTTAGGCGACATAGACGGGCATTTAATGCCCTTGTCCCCTGCCGTCAGGGTTAGGTTCGATAACACTGTAGCAGGTAGCTGTGCCTACTACAGTACCTAGCTGCCCCTACCACAAGCGCCTTTCCATTTTTGCCCTTTACCTCCGTTGCTATGTCGGTAACCCCTTGAGCATATAAAAGGAGGCCCGTGTGCAACGTAGAGGGGGGTCGGCCATTTTGAGAGCCTTCGGGGGGGGTGGGGGGGTTAGCCACTTCGTCCACTCACGCTCGGCCTTGCTAGTCGCCGGTGTGTACTGTAGCACTCCGCGCTCCCGAGCTAGAAATCAATACCAAACCACAAAGCAGGAGTAGGGTTTTACGCATCCGTGCGGCCCGAACCTGGGTAAATCGCTCGCGTGCTTCGCCTCGATTTGCCCTTCGCACGACCAACCGCCCGCGTGTTTCGCCTCGATCTGCTCTTTGCGCGACCTTCGCCCCCCGCCGAACCAAAAGGGACCCGGTCCGCCGGTCCCATAGGTGTCCGTGGATCAGAAACCCCGGCATCTCTGGCGCGCCAGGTAGGGGGCGTCGAAGTTGTGTGAACCAGATCCAGCGTTCTCGCGGGCTAGATCTTCATCGTCCTTAGATCCGGCGTTCTCGCGGGCTAGATCTTCATCATCCTCATCAACATGCCACCGAAGAAGAAAGTTTCGGAGGCAGCTACTCCATCCGCGCCGCCGGCCAAAGATAAGTTGCCAAAGTTTGAGCAATCGAATCTTTTAAATTCTATGTTACCTCCCTTGAACGACCACTCTTTGTATGGGAAACCTGTGCGCGGAGGAACCAACTCATAGCTAGCTGCGCCCTTGCGTTGTTTCGAGCTCGCTCAACAACATTGAGCTGCGGCCAGTTGCTTAACTGGCCGCGCCCTTGCATTGTTTCGAGCCTGCTCAACAACGTAAGTGAGCTGCGGCTAGTTGCTTAACTAGCCGCGCCCTTACTTTGCTTCGAGTCCGCTCAGCAACTTAAGTGAGCTGCAGCTGGCTGCGACAAGGTTTCTTGCCGGTAGCGGCACCGCCGGCAGGCTTCTGACGTCCCGCACTCAGCGCTCGCGGCTCAGGCGCCTGCACCGGCAAGTTCCCTAAAAGCGTAGGGCAAAAACATACAAAGGGAGGAATCAAGTAAAGGGAGTAATGTTGCAATCGTTGCCCACGACCAGGCAACATTACAAAGATAGCTTGTCACAGCTCTAACAGCTTGTTCCCATGACATGAGGGGCAGCGACAAGAAAGAAAGAATGAGCAAGATGCTCCGGCAAGCCCTAGCGTTTGTTCTGTTGTAGCCAAAGCTCACGGCAAGTTTGCTCCGGCAAGCTTGCCGGGGAACATCACGCTCCGGCAGACCCGCAGCTTCTCGCCGTAGAAGCGGATGTTCCCGCAGCAGCAGAGTCGCCTTTAGTCCTTGTTGTCGAGCCACAGGCTCCAACATGGGCGCAGCAGATTGTCCGTTTCCTTCAGACAGGAGAACTTCCCGAAGAGCAAGAAGAAGCGGAAAGAGTAACCCAGCAGTCAAGTATGTACCAGTTTGTTGACAAGACACTGTACAGAAGAAGACTCAACGGCGTGAAATTGAAGCGTATTCACCGGGAAGACGGACAAAAGCTGTTGGCAGAAATGCACGGCAATCAAGTAAACATCTCCTCCCCAGTAAGCGATAACGAGCCATAAGGCTCCATATCTGTATTTTCTCTTCTTTCTTTTTCACAAGGAAAGGAAGGCTCCCTCGCGCACAAGTTTGCCGGGGGGGAAGGAGAAGATGACGGTATGGACCGGGCGTCGTTCAAGAGTTTCGCCTTGCCGGGAAGCAAACAACAAAAAAGATAAGTTGCTAAAGCTTGAGCAGTCAGATTTTTTAAATTTTAAGTTATCCCCCTTGAACGGCCGCGCCTTGTATGGAGAACCTGTGCGCGAAGGAGCCAACTCGTAGTTAGCTGCGCCCTTACGTTGTTTCGAGCTCGCTCAACAACATTGAGCTGCAGCTGGTTGCTTAACTGGCCGCGCCCTTGCATTGTTTCGAGCCTGCTCAACAACGTAAGTGAGCTGCGGCTAGTTACTTAACTAGCCGCGCCCTTACTTTGCTTCGAGCCCGCTCAGCAACTTAAGTTAGCTGCAGCTAGCTGCGACAAGGTTTCTTGTCGGTAGCGGCACCGCCGGCAGGCTGCTGACGTCCCGCACTCAGCGCTCGCGGCTCAGGTGCCTGCACCAGCAAGTTCCCTAAAAGCGTAGGGCAAAAGCATACAAGGCAAGGAATCAAGTAAAGGGGAATAACATAGCAATCACTACCCATGAGAAAGTTATATTACAAAATAGCTTGTCGCGGCTCTAACAGATGTTTTCGATGGCATAGCTAGCAGCGACAAGAAAAGAAGGAAGTAGGCGGCCTAATCTACGCGATCGCCTTCGACCCGCTTGATCCCGCTCACCTTGTCCACAATGGGTGCGACAAGGGCCTTGAGCTCCTCCAGGTCAGCTTCTGGCGGCAAGGACCTGAGGATGTTGGTGAGGCGGAGGCCCGGATTGCGAAAGGCCACCTTCATCAACACTTTCTCGAGGGCCCCTGCGCAGATCTCGCGCGACTCGTCAGCCAGCTGCTTTGGGATCCTATCCCGAAGCCGCTGGAGCGCCGTCGCCACGCGCTGGAAGAACAGAGTGAGCTTGGCGCTGGGTTGGAGGTTCTCATCGGAGGAGTACCCGAGGTCCTCCATCCCCAGCTGCGCCAGCTCCTTATCGATGTCCCCGGCGGCATTCACGAGGCTCTCCGTCCAGTGCTCCACCGTATCCCTAAAGGCGTTTTGGGTGGTGGCCGCACTCTCCAGCAACGCCTTCTCGGCTTCGATCTCCTTCTTCAGGGTCGCCTCCTGCTCCTTGGCGCCGTCCAGCGCCTTGGTCAAAGCGACCAGCTTCAACTCAAGATCCACGTTGGAGACCTTGGCGGCGCTGAGCTCCTTGCCCTTCTCGGAGAGATCGGCCTCCAGCCGCGCCACCTTCGTCTTCAACTCCTCCTTGGCAGCCTCAGCGACGGCGGCAGCGTCCTCCGCTTGCTTGAGGGCTCCGCGAAGATTTTCCTCGCGCGCGGCAAGCTCCTCCTCGTGAGCGTCGAGGTTGGCCTTCCGCTGCGCCAGCTCGCCCTCCTCCACGGCTAGCTTCACAGCGGCGAGTCGCTGCAGCTCTTCGGCTTCGGCCTTCTCGAGGAGAAAGGCCTTTCGCGCTTCAGCGAGTTGCTCCCGCTCCTCCGCCAGGGATCGGACGGCTTCTCGGTGGAAACCCCCGAGCTCTTTTGCGCGCTTTTCAATGTCTGCTCCCGCCTTCGCGATAAGCGCCTCGCGGGACTCCAGCTTGGCTTGTCGCGCGCGGTAGAGCGACATCAACCTGCGCAGCAGCCGCTCTTCTTCGGGCTCGTTGCTGCTGCTGCTTGGCGCGTCGACTAGCTTCAACCCCGCGGAAGCGAGCACTTCTCCGTCGAAGACCTCCCCCTCGACCGGCGCCCTGGAGCTTGATGCCCAGGGGAGGTTGACGAAGACGCCTTCGCCGGCCTTCAGGTAGGCGCCTGGCTGGGGCTCTCCGGAGCCCGGCACTGCGGCGGCGGCGGACGGATCGGCGGTCGGTGTGGCGCCTGGCGCTCCTGCGGCCTCAGGGCCGTCAGTGGGATCGCCGGACCCCTCGCCGGTTGCCGCGGCGTCTGCCTTGGCGGCCCCTGCGCCGGCAGCATCGCCACCACCGGCAGCTTCGTCGGCGGCGACCTCTGTCTCCATCTGTTCCGCAGCGGATGGATCTGATAGCCGGAAAAGGGGAGAAGAGTCAAACAGAATCCAACAGAAACTCATAAAGATCAAGAAAAGAAGGATCCAAGGGAAGTTTCGAAGCGAGAGGAGTACCTGCAGTCGTGGTCCCCGCCATCGGGGGGCTACTGGCGTTGTCCCTCGCCGGAGAACCCTCCCTTGCCGGGGGCTTCTCCCTTGCCGGAGATCCCTCCCTTGCCGGAGACCTCTCCCTTGACGGAGAGCCTTCCCTTGTCGGAGAATTCTCCCTTGCCGGGGGATTCTCCCCTGGCTCCTGGTGGGGCTGCTCGGTTCCTACACAAGTCAACAAGAAGATATCAGCAAAGACGAGTACCCAGGTGCGCCTCGCAGCAGAAAGTAAATCACACGCTTACGCTGGGGGCTGCCATGGAAGAAAGTCGCCAGCTCCGGCAAGGTTGTCTCGGGCGCGCCTCCTGCAGTCGCAGTGGGCTCGTCCTCGATGATGATCACCGGGGCCTTAGCTCTCTTCGCCGCTCTCTGGGCCAGAGTCCTAAGAAGGAACGGATTCGGGGAAAAGCAAGTGAGAAGCAAGACCAACAGCAAAAACTGAAGAAATGCAAGTGCAGCAAGAGAAGCTTACTCTTCTTCATCCTCCTTGTCGGAGCTTAGCGCGGAGAAGTCGAAGCCCGGCGCGCGCCCAGTGGAAGGAGGCGGAGGGGAAGCTTCCCTTGGCCGCTTGGCGGGAGCAGTGGCGGCGGTCCGAGACGCCCCCGCTCCGACCGTTGGCACGGCGTGAGTGGCGGCAGGGACTGCAGCGCTGGTCCGACTAGACTCCGCTCCAGTTGCCGTCGTGGCATGAGGCGCTCCCGCGGCAACGGTGCTTGCCGTGGTCGAGCGTGTCACACGACGTGGCGACTGTTGGCCCGCTTGCCGCTCCGCCTCATCACCAACCTTACGGAGGCGCCTTCTTGGTGGGGAGGGAGGCTCTGCTTCTGGTGGGCTGGCTGAAGACGAGGAGGAAGAAGAGTCGATTTGCAACGAGCCGCTCATGTCCTTGGCGGGCTCGCTCGGCTCGGCGTCACGCTCGGCAAGCTCCTTCTTGCCAGCAGGCTCCCCTTGCTCGGCATGGCTCGCCACTTCTGCTGCGTCCGCCTCCGCCGTGGTGAACCCAAACTTGCCCGCGGTTGCGGCTGCCGCCGCCTCCTCCAGCCTGGTGGCGATGCGCGCCATCTCCGCATCAGTGGTGTCGCGGGTGAGGCCGTCCTTCTCGTCGGGGCGGACTGCCACCTCCACCAAGTCATCGAAGAACTGCTGCACGACCTCGTCGGCAGGCTCCCGCCAAGTTGGCACAATCCCGTGCGAGTCGCACTCCGGCATCATTGCACGGATGTGGTCGAGCGCGGAATTATTGCACAAAGGCACGACGCCCCCCGGCAACCTGAACACCTCGGGATGCTGGGGGTCATATTTGAACAGCTCCTGCAGCATCGCGTGGAGCTCCAGGACTGTGAAGTTATAGTTGAGGCCCGGCCGCAGCCTCATGATATCTGCCGCGTTCTTGAACTCCCAAGTGGGCCTCCCTCGTTCCTGCAGGGGGGCGATGCGGCGGCGAAGGAAGTCTGCACCGACAGCGCCGACAGTAAGCCCGGCGAGCCTGAGGCGCAGGATCCTAGTGGCAGCAATTCTCAGCCTGTCGTCCTCCGGGGCCAGGTCGCTCCAATCGCCGCCGCGTACCACTGGGATTTGGCGCCGGATGGTGAACGGCTGCGGATCCTCTTCGACAATCCAGCACCAATCCGCCCTCCACTCCTCCCACTTGCCGCGGAACTCTCCCTCTAGATAGGTCTCCTTCTTGCCGGCCCTTGAGACCCAGGCAATCCCGCCGGATAGAGGCTCTCCTCTCTCCACTCGGGGTATGAAAAAATGGCGGAAGAGGGCTACGTTGGGAAGGACTCCGACAAAGTTTTCGCACAGATGTGCGAAAACTGCCATTGTCAGGACGGCGTTGGGGGTGAAGTCGAGGAGGTGGAATCCATAGGTGTTCATGATGTCGCAGAAGAAATCAGAGAAAGGCGGGCAGAGCCCGCAGTAGAAGAACAATGCGAAGAAGGGGTATCCATTCGGAGCCTCCTTCCAAGCGGCGGCGGGGAGTACCTTTGTGCGCGGATGCGCGCGCGTCTCCGCCGACCAGAACAGAGAGTAGTCCTCCTTCAGCTCCTTCGCACCGAGCCTGGGGGGAAAACGGACCGCTTCTTCCGCAGCGCCGCGAGCCGCTGCGCCTCGGTCGTCTTCACGGTCTTCCCCTTGTCGGCTTTTGGAGCCATGGCGGAAGCAGTGGAGGAGGTCGACGGCGTTGGTGGTGCTAGTGGCGATGGGGGGGGGCGGAGCGCTGCTCCCTCTCTCTCTGCTTCGGGGAGGCGAGGGAGCGGCGGAGATTTCTGAGATTGGGAACGGCAACGGGCGAAT
Organism: Triticum urartu; assembly: GCF_003073215.2. Taxonomy (NCBI): domain Eukaryota; kingdom Viridiplantae; phylum Streptophyta; class Magnoliopsida; order Poales; family Poaceae; genus Triticum; species Triticum urartu. Next base: position 239,786,142 of record NC_053026.1, read on the forward strand.
GGGCCAACCGCCCCTGCTTCCCCTGCTTTTAAAGGGGGAGGGGGCGGACGTTCCGCATTTCGAGAAAAGGAACCCCCACGACCTCCCCACGACGCCGCATTCAACGCGCGTCGTTCGGGGAGGGCGCGGTGGAAGCGGAGAGGTCTGCGGCGTGACCTAGGCCGTGCGTGCCCGTGCACTGTTTTGGGCCTGGCCCAACAGCGCTCGGCACCGTGTCTGGCCCAGGCCCGGGGGCTCCTGTCGGTGTACTAGAGTAGGGGTACCCTAGTATCCCGAACTTGTGCACGGGCAGTCGCAGCATCCCCGCGGCAAGGCTTGCCGGGTGACCGCCAAGACCCTCCGCGGCTACTTTGAAGACCATTCAAGAACAAAGTACCCAAAACAAGGCCCCGGCAAGAGGAGCTTGCCGGGAAGGCAAACCAAGACCCCGGCAAGAGGAGCCTGCCGGGAAGGCTATCAAAAGCACCTCGAGGCCCCGGCAAGAGGAGCTTGTCGGGAAGTCCACTCGAGGCATTTCAAGGAACTTGCCGCGGCGCGCTACGCGCCCCAGCAAGACCCGGTGAGCGACAAGCTCCCGGGCACGACAAGACGACGACCGCGGCGAGGAGTTTGCCGCAGGAACCGCCTCTCCGAGCCCGCGCTCCAGCACACCCGCCCACGTGTCGCTCTCCCGAGCACACGTGGTGGGAGGCCGTGCAGCTAGGGGTGCGTGGTGGCGAGCAGGCGCTGACAAGATAACCATCGTGGCAAACGGTGGCGTCCCTAGCGGTCCCTCTCGGTACTGTTTAGGTGACACAGACGGGCATTTAATGCCCTTGTCCCCTGCCGTCAGGGTTAGGTTCGATAACACTGTAGCAGGTAGCTGTGCCTACTACAGTACCTAGCTGCCCCTACCACAAGCGCCTTTCCATTTTTGCCCTTTACCTCCGTTGCTATGTCGGTAACCCCTTGAGCATATAAAAGGAGGCCCGTGTGCAACGTAGAGGGGGGTCGGCCATTTTGAGAGCCTTCGGGGGGGGTGGGGGGGTTAGCCACTTCGTCCACTCACGCTCGGCCTTGCTAGTCGCCGGTGTGTACTGTAGCACTCCGCGCTCCCGAGCTAGAAATCAATACCAAACCACAAAGCAGGAGTAGGGTTTTACGCATCCGTGCGGCCCGAACCTGGGTAAATCGCTCACGTGCTTCGCCTTGATTTGCCCTTCGCACGACCAACCGCCCGCGTGTTTCGCCTCGATCTGCTCTTTGCGCGACCTCCGCCCCCCGCCGAACCAAAAGGGACCCGGTCCGCCGGTCCCATAGGTGTCCGTGGATCAGAAACCCCGGCATAGAATTAGTAGCTTGGTGAAGATAGTGATTTGGTAGACTAGTTCCAACTGTTGTGACAGTCGTACGTCTGGTTGGAGCGGCTAGGTATTTAAACCTAAGGACACATAGTCCCAGACACACAGTCCTCACCGTTTTCTCCTTGAGCTAAGGTCACACAGACCTCGCCCAATCACTCATGGTAAGTCTTCGGGTGACTTCCAAACCTTCACAAACTCGGTCACTCGCCGATCCACAATTTCCTCTTTGATGCTCTAGACCATGACGCCTAACCGTCTGGAGGATGCACAGTCCTCAAAGGTAACAAGTGTCGGTTCCACACAGGAACAATCTCTTCAGTGATGCTCAATCACTTTGGGTTTGTAGGTATTGGGTTTGGGTTTTCCCCACTTGATGATTTTCTCTCAAATTCCTCGGAGGATGGGATGCTCTAAATGAAAAGTGTCAGTTTCTCGCAGAGCAGCCAACCAGCTAGTGGTTGTAGGGTGTAAGTGCATCTAGTGCCACCCCTAGTTGGTTTTGGAGTATTGACGACAAACCTGGTTGAGGGACTAATGTGTTTGTGAGAATTGCAGGATAACATAGGTAGTAGTCCCCATTGATTCGGTTTACCTACCGGAGATGACCCCTAAAAATGTATGAAGACATTGAAGACAAAGGTGGTATGTGAAGGTATTCACATTGAAGACTATGACAAGAGAAGACATCGCGCGAAGACTATGGAGTGTGAAGACTTAGTTGTTTTGTTGTTTCCTTTTCTTCTTTGTTGAGTCATAGGAACCCCCGTACTGTTAAGTGGGGTCCAAGTGAACCAGTTAGAATGAATGAAGTGATGCTTAACCAAAATCCTATGTCTTCGAGCGAAGACAATGAGAGCAAATCTTATCCAGAGCTGGATAAGTGAGCTTTGCTTGTAGCTCAAGTAAAGTTGCCGTGTGTGTTTGAAATCTGACCGTTGGAACACGTGTCAGTTCCTTAGTGACCCAGGGTCATTCCGGACAAATCAGGTCGGGTTGCCTAGTGGCTATAAATAGCCCACCCCTTACACCATAAATTGGTTGGCTGCTCAGAGTTAGTGCACGGCTTTTGTCGTTTGAGAGCAACCTAACTCGAACCCTTTGAGATAGAAATACTTGCAAGGACAAAGCCCTAAACACCCAAAGCCAAAGAGTGTTAGGCATCACTGAAGTCTTCCTGTCTGTGTGATCTGAAGACTTATTACACTTGAGGACTGTGAATCCTCCAGCCGGTTAGGCGTCACGTTCTAAGCATTGTGGATCACCGGTGAACGAAGTCTGTGATGGTTTGGAAGTCTACCTTGAAGACTTACCAGAGTGATTGGGCGAGGACTGGGTGTCCTTAGCTCAAGGGGAATAAGGTGAAGAGATGGTCTTCTGAGTTAAATCTCAGCCTCCCTAACCAGACGTACAATTGTCACAGCAACTGGAACTGGTCCAACAAATCATTGTCTTCAACGAGCAACTGGTTCCATCCTTTCCATCTCCTTATTTACAGTTCGTTCTTGTGAAGTCATTGCCTGTTTGCATTATGTTTTGTCTTCACTAAGTGACTGCTTGTTCTGATCGGCTTCATACTATCGTCCATCCTGATCTATACTACCTAGCTACTATTAGTCTTTTTGCTTTCACTTCATTGAATACTTGACAATGGCTTGCCTAGTGTAGTCTACCTTCCACTGCATGGTAATAGGTTTATTTCTATTGTTTGATTTCAAAACTTCCATGTTTTGAAGACTTTCATAAAAATCGCCTATTCACCCCCCCTCTAGTCGATCACTAGCACTTTCAATTGGTATCAGAGCAAGGTACTCCCTTGTTCTGTGTGATTCGGTTTAACCACCTGGAGTTTTAGCTATGTCGACTGCAGGGATAATCAAAGTCTCCGCTGTGTGCCCCGTCTTCGATGGAACTGAATATCCCTACTGGAAGAATAAGATGCGCATGCATCTTGAAGCCATTGATGTCGACCTCTGGTATGTCGTCAAGAATGGCGTTCCTAAGGCTGGTGAAGGTGTCACCGCTGCTGATGTCAAGAAGTTCGTTCAACTGGACTCCACTGCCAAGAACATCATCTGTGGTTATCTGACCAAAAGGCAGTATGGCCGTGTGAGTGCTCTGGAAACATCTAAGCTAGTCTGGGACTGGCTCTCCAAGGTCAACGAAGGCGTCTCAACCCAAAGAGATCAAAGGATCAGTGTCCTTTGCAACCGCTTCAAGAGAAACAACAATGAGAATGTTCATCTCACGTTTGATCACCTTACTGACATCACAAATGAGCTTCAAGCTCTCGGCGCTACTGAGATCACCAAGCATGAAATCGTCAAGACACTCCTGAGATCACTTGACAGCTCATTTGACACCCTAGCCCTGATGATTCAAGAACGCCCTGACTTCAAGACACTCGATCCGTCTGACATACTTGAAAGGCTCAACACACATGAGTTTCAGCTTTCTGAGAAAAGAGATATCTACGGTCCCAACTATGGCCGAACTCGGGCATTGAAGGAAAAAGCTGTCTCCTCATCTGAAGAAGTATCTGACTGCAGTTCTGATGATCCTGAAGACATTGGAAAGGAGCTTGCTATGCTTGTGAAAAAGTTCCAAAAATTCACCAAGAAAAAAGGCTTCAGAAAGTCTTCACGATCAAGCTCAAGGAATGATGAAGCTTCTGCTCACGACTACAAGAAGAGAACATGCCACAAGTGCAAGAAACCTGGTCATTACATCTCTGAGTGTCCATAGTGGGACAATGAGAACAAGAAGAATAAGAAGAAGAGCAAGGAATATGATTCTGATGACAAGAAGAATAAGAAATACTCAAAGTCTTCTTCCAAGTCTTCATCACACAAGAAGAGCTCATCTGGCAAGGCTCGTGCGCTTGTTGGCAAGGAAATGGATTCAGAGGAGGAGTCTGCTTCTGAGGAGGCGGAGGTGGAGTCTGAGGAGGAGTCCGACTCTGGTGTTGCAAGCTTGGCTACAGCCTACGTTGCCAAGTCCATCTTCAACACTGAAGACAATGACTTCATCAGCGACGCCGATGCCGATGACAAGGACAACTCCGCTCCCACCTACTGCTTCATGGCACGCGGTGCCAAGGTAAACTCACGCACCACTCACTATCAAACATCAAGTGAAGATGACTCTGATTGTAGTTCCAAACCCAGCTACAAAACACTTGCTAAAATTGCAACTGAACAACAGAAAGCTATGGAACATATTAAAAAACGGTTAGACAAAAGCGATGACCTGTTAGACACTGAAATGACTCGATCTCAGTCCTTAATTGAAGACATAAAAAATCTTCATGTTAAGTATGAGGAACTTGAAAGTCGTCATGAAACGCTCTCAACAACTCATGAAAAGCTTTCCTATGATTATCTTCAAAGGAAGCAAGATCTTGAGAAATTGAGAGCGGATCATGAAGATCTTCAAAAGGAATACGAGTCACTTCACGCCAAACAGATCAGTCCCGCTCAGGAAGGATTTGAACCACCATGTCTTAAATGCATTGAGAATGACAACGCTACTTCTGTTGCTGGATGTTCTACTGCTGCTACTATTGCAATATCTCCAACTATTGATGTGGTAACTAACCCCTCTACTGAGGATGCCACTGCTATTGCTGATGAAAATGCTAGGTTGAAGACTGCTTGAAATAGGGATGTACAAAAGTCTCAAAGGGCATCAGACACTATGTGATGTCCTCAAAAGGCAGATCTAGAACCGAAACCCTAGGAAAGAGGGTGTTGGGTTCGAAAGGAAAATGAATGCTGATGGCTCTTACTGGAAACCTGAGCAGTACCCCAAAACCACATGGGTTGCTGCAAAGGAACCTTCAGTGGATCCATCCACCCTATCTGGCTTCACTTGTACTAATCCCATTGTCATTGATGAATCCTTTGATGCAAACTATAAACTATTTAAGAATCAGAATGGTGAAGTGTTTGCCAGGTACATTGGTACTAACTGCAGGAAGAGGCCACCTATGAAGAAAGTCTAGGTGCCGAAAAAGTGTCTGGAGAATCTTCATGTGAATGTCGTCATAACACCAAAAGTGAAGAAGACAAACCCCAGACCACATGCTTCATATGGTCCAAAGGCTTCATACAGACAGAGGACTCACCTGAGTCGCACTAACGCAAATGTTTTGCAGGGAAACCATACCCATGCCTATGAATATGAGCGCGCTTCATCAAACCGCCATGTTCATAAGACCAAGAACTACTCTGCTTATTCTTATGAGTACTATTGTCCACCTGCAAGACTATTTGCTAGGGCTCCAAAGCCAAAGTTCTCAGTTGCTGCACTTAGACTCATCGCTTCGAAGCCACCCTTGAAGATGTGGGTGGCTAAGAAAGCTTAACTCTCTTTTACAGGGAAGGGTCTCCACCCGAAAATCAAATGAGTCTGAAGCTATTGCTGGGGACCTTAAACATCTTGTAGGGCGCAAGATCAAATGCCCAAATGGTCTTATTATGTATTTTGTTCCTGAGTGGCTTTCTACTTGCCCTATCAGTCCTAACCTCGATCTAAGCTTTCATAATCCACTTGCTCGTCAAATGTTTGTGCTTCACAATTCTCTTCATGAAGCCTATCCCCCTAACTGCACTGTAGGGTATGACACTAGCTGCTTCAGAATGGATTATTGATAGTGGATGTACTAATCACATGACTGGCAAGCGAAGTCTTCTCATGGACTCAACTCTATGTCCATCTGACAAAAGTCACATCACATTTGCTGATACTGGCAAAAGCAAGGTATTGGGTCTAGGTAGAGTTGCAATCTCAAAGGATCAGCACATGGATAAAGTGATGCTTGTTGAATCCCTTGGTTTCAACTTAATGTCCATCTCAATGCTTTGCGATTTGAACATGATTGTGATATTTGGAAAATATCGTTGCCTAGTTCTAATGGAATCTGACAAGTCTCTAGTCTTTGAAGGGTATCGGAAAGATGATATGTACATGGTAGATTTCTCAGCAGGACCACAGCTTGCCGTATGTCTTCTTGCAAAAGCTTTAGAATGCTGGCTCTGGCATCAGAGGCTAGGGCATGCTGGCATGAGGAACTTGCACACTCTTGCAAAGAAGAAGCACGTCCTAGGCATCGAGGGCGTCAAGTTCAAAAAGGATCACTTATGCGGTGCCTGCGAAGTTGGAAAGATGACGAGGGCCAAGCATCCCTCGAAGACAATCATGACAACGACTCAACCCTTCGAACTGCTACACATGGACCTCTTGGGCCCTACTCACTACTCAACCCTTACTACTACTGCTTGTCTCTATGGCTTCGTCATTGTTGATGATTATTCAAGATATACATGGGTGCATATAATCCTCTACAAGACTGAAGTGCAGGATGTCTTCAGACATTTCGCAATCGAGCAATGAACAACTATGGCGTCAAGATCAAGCACAATCCGAAGTGACAATGGCACTGAATTCAAGAACACCGGCCTCGACACTTATCTTGATACATTGGGCATCACTCATGAGTTCTCAGCTCCGTACAGGCCTCAGTAGAATGGCATCGTCGAACGCAAGAACAGAACACTCATTGAGATGGCTCGGACGATGCTCGATGAATACAAGACTCCAAGGAAGTTCTGGCCTGAAGCTATTGATACTGCATGCCATGTCATCAACCGTGTTTATCCTCACAAGCTGCTGAATAAAACATCCTATGAACTCCTCACTGGTAAGAAGCTAAACATCAATTACTTCAGAGTATTTGGTGCCAGGTGCTGGGTCAAGGATCCACATCACACTTCAAAATTTGCACCGAAAGCACATGAAGGTTTTATGCTTGGTTACAGAAAGGATTCGCACTCCTATAGAGTCTTCAACCTCTTTCACTATAAAGTGGTTGAAACTATGGATGTGCGGTTTGATGAGACTAACGGCTCGCAAAGAGAGCACCTGCCAAATGTGCTAGATGAAATTCCACCCAGTGAATCCATCAAGCTTATGGGAACTGGAGAAATCATACCGTCTGAAGTACAGCCTGAAGAGGAACTTATCATCTCTGCACCTGATCAATCTGAAGACAATGATCAGCCTGAAGACAATCCTTCAAACAATGACAATGAACAACAAGAGCAAAATCTTCGTCCAGATCATCCTCATATTGCAAATGAAGTACGGATTGAGAAGATAATCGATAGCATCAATGCACCCGGTCCACTTACTCGATCAAGGGCAACACAACTAGCAAATTTCTATGGACACTTTTCATTCATCTCAATATCAGAACCGAAGAAAGTTGATGAAGCCTTCATGGAACCTGAATGGATTCAAGCTATGCAAGAAGAGCTTCAACAATTTTAGCTGAATAATGTATGGGAACTGGTCAAGCGTCCTGATCCTCGTAAACACAATATCATAGGCACCAAATGGATATATCGCAACAAGCAAGATGAGCATGGTCAAGTTGTCAGAAACAAGGCTCGTCTAGTTGCTCAAGGATACACTCAAGTTGAAGGAATTGACTTTGATGAAACATTTGCTCCTATGGCTAGGCTTGAAGCTATACGCATATTGCTAGCCTATGCAAATCATCATAACATCCTTCTATATCAAATGGATGTGAAGAGTGCGTTTCTCAATGGCAAGATTGAAGAAGAAGTGTATGTTGCACAACCGCCTGGCTTTGAAGATCCAAAACATCATGACATGGTTTATAAGCTCAACAAGGCACTGTATGGCCTCAATCAAGCCCCTCGTGCTTGGTATGACACACTCAAAGACTTCCTGAAGAGCAAAGGCTTCAAACCTGGTTCCCTGGAGACATATGATGGTGAACTGTTTGTGTGCCAAATATATGTGGATGACATTATCTTCGGCTGCACCAATCAGAAATACAGTGATGAGTTTGGATACATGATGCATGAGCAATATCAGATGTCCATGGGTGAGCTGAAGTTCTTCCTTGGCCTTCAAATACGGTAGCAACGCAACAGCATCTTCATATCTCAAGAAAAATACCTCAAAGATTGCCTGAAGAAGTCTGGAATGCAAGACTGCAAAGGTTATACGACGCCAATGCCTACCAAGAGTCATCTAGATTCTGACGCCAATGGTAAAGAGTTCGATCAAAAGGTATACCGCTCCATGATTGGTTCTTTGCTTTATTTATGTGCATCTAGGCCAGATATCATGCTTAGTGTTTGCATGTGTGCCCAATTCCAAGCGGCACCAAAGGAATCACATCACTTAGCTGTGAAGCGAATTCTTCGATATTTGGCTTACACCCCAACACTAGGATTATGGTATCCAAAGGGCTCAGAGTTTAATCTAGTTGGATTCTCGGATGGTGATTATGCTGGTGACAAAGTGGATCGCAAGTCTACATCAGGCACATGTCACTTTCTAGGACGATCACTTGTGTGTTGGTCTTCAAAGAAGTAGAACTGTGTATCTCTCTCCACTGCTGAATCTGAATACATTGCTGCTGGATCTTGCTGCGCTCCGCTTCTATGGATGAAGCAAACACTCAAAGACTATGGCATTCATCTGAAGCAAGCCACTCTACTGCAACAATGAAAACGCCATCAAGATCGCCAACAACCCAGTTCTGCACTTGAAGACAAAGCACATTCAGATCTGTCATCACTTTCTCAGAGATCATGTCATGAAGGAAGATATTGATATCATTCACGTCAACATTGAAGAGCAGCTGGCAGATATCTTCACAAAGCCCTTGGATGAGAAAAGGTTTTGCAAGTTGCGGTGTGAGCTAAATATCTTGGAATCCTCAAATGTCCTGTGATCATGCACACATCCTAACACTAATGCATGTTGATGAATTAGATGTGCAAACACACGAAGTAACCTATATCTTCAACCAATGGAGACTTACACTCTAAGTGTGAATACATTAACGCGGAATTTGACCTCGGAGCGCCACGATAATTGTGCGTCGTGTCTGGGTCTAATATTTCCTATACGGTGGGTAACACCACCACCAAACATTTGTTTTGAATACCTTCTATTGGCGTTACATTTGCAAAGTCTTCGCATTTTGTTCGTCTTCAATGCTAACATGGCTTCATGTTTATCTTCAATATACTGATTTGGTTTCTGTCCTCTATAGCATTCACTTATAGCTATGTCTTCTAGTTGAATCTTTTGAACTAAGTGAATGTGATCGGACCCTCACCTTTCTATGCTCCTGTCTTAAGTCTATCTATCCAAATCATATGCATTCTATTGAAACTGTCGAATGTCTTCGTTGCGTCCTTGTCAGCAAAAGATACAGAGACAAACATTAAATCTGTTTTAAATGCTCAATCCTTTTTACCCGAATCCCGGAGAAGCGGGAACGACCACCCGACGATCCAGGCGTGCGTGGGAACGTGGAACAACCTCCAATGTGTTGCATGATCGCCACATGTCCATCAGATGTGAACCGCCAGGGGCACCTGCGTAATAATGTTGTGCCGTCCCTGTCCCTATAAATACACGCATCACCCCAGTCATTATCTCTTCTTCCACTCTCGCGCAAACCCTAGCGCCACCGCTAGCCCTTGACGATGCCGGCGACGAAGCGCTTAGCTGCTGCGACCTCACCGACGCCGTCATCACGTCGGCCGCGGACATCGTCTTCTCCGCCGTCGCGGTAGGTGTCCTCCGTCGCCAAGTTAGGGCACGGAAGATCGAACTGCTCAGCCTCCTCTCTCACTCTGTCTATCAGTTCCTCGTGTGGTAAATAAAACCTCTTTTTACAATCTTTTTGATCCGATAGATTCATCCTTTCCGACCACAAGTGGTTTCTGTTGCTACAAAGTTGGATCTATCCTGTTCTGCATCTCATACCATGCCTAGTATGTTCACTTATGCTTCACAAAGTAGTTAGATTCCTCACTTATACTTATTTGTGGATTCGTACAAATCTGGAACCAACTCACTACATATGAGTGAATGTCTTCGCACTATGAGGTCAATGTCTTATAAACTGATTTATCTTCAAAATCTTCTAAGAATGCATATGACCTCTTCCCCTTCCCTTGCATCTCTAATGCTGTCACAAGTACATGTCCATGGGAGAATCCCTTGGTTCTCATAGTCTGCATTCATTTCCAGAGTTCTTACAACATCACATAAATTCTCCTGAAGCCAATTCCTGTCTGACCAGTAGACGGAAGACTTTGACAGTGTTGAAGCCTTTCAGTCTAAACTTCATGGCTAAAGAGAAATCAGCAAGGAAGGGTGGCAGACAGCGCCGTGGGGGTACATCAATGGACCTGCCCGAAGATCTCTATGAACTATACAAAACTGACCCCAAAGAAAGCTATGGTCAGCGCAAGACACGAATCCAATGGATTCGAAGATACTGGGCCGAGCAATGGTTCAAGTACAGATTCGTCACCAGGGAGTATGATGAAAAGAATGCTCTCTCGTGTCCTTGGGGAGATATTCTCTATAAAAATCTTCAACCCAAGACCAGAACTGAAGCCATTGCTCAAGGATTTTACCCTTGCATGGTCCGAGTGCCACAACCTACTAATGCCGACCCATCGTCATTGCTTTGGTGTCGAGATGACAATCTGTTCAAGCGCAACTATCAGGATGCAAAGAACTCGGCCAAGGAAAACAAGAAGTCTTTGGGATTAGACTTCAACCCAGGCCCCTCTACACCACGTGCTGACGGCACACGCGAAGCTGAACCCAATCTTATTGGGCCCTTCTACAACTTAGAAGGTCTCATCACTCACATTCAGGTTCAAGGGGCAGTCATGGACCACTCTGCAGATGATACTGATTCTGACGAAGCGCCTGCACCACCGAAGCCTATGAAGCAAAAGAAACCAAAGGCTTCAAAGCCCCCCTCTGCACCAAAGGTCTCACGGGCGAAGCCTCTAGCCACTGCACCTCCTGAAGCCAGTGTGCAGTCTGAAGATCTCTCACGCATCTCCAAGTCTGACAAGTTGAAAAAACCCATGCAACCCACTGGTCAAGCACTGACTCCAGCTGCTGTTTTGAGAAACGAGAATGATGCCTTTGATCTGTCCAGCGACGACGATCTTGGCGATAACGCTCTTGAGCAATTGATAAAGAGCAAGCAAGAGGCGGAAATCTTCAATGATCTTCCCCTCTTTGATGTGGAAATCCTGTACAAGTTTATTGATGAATGGTTTGACAGCCCAGACCTTAGTTTCGATGATCTTCAGCTCCCGATTGGCCTCAGCGTCTCCTTCCATGGAGCTATTGCTCCTGAGCTGGCTCTTGCACAGAAGATTGTTGAGCTGAAGCACAAAATTGACTATGAAAAGGCTCAGTTCAAGAAGAACATGGCCAAGCTCAATGTTGAAGACATTCAAAACTTCAAGGTTATGATGCATGAGCTCAAGGAGGCATTCCACAAGAAATGATAAGAAGCAAAAGGTTCTCGTGATCGCATGAAGAATCTTGCTGCCAAATGTGTTCAAGGCTACAATGAAGCTGAAAAGCGCAAGGCTTTGGGGCGACCAGGCATCGACCCCAGAGTGGCTGCCAAGAAGAAGAAGAAGCCAGCTGTGGCCGAACCAGAAGCATCAAGGCAGGAAGAACCTCGCATTGTCTTCCCGGCCAGTATGACAGGCTCGAAGCCTAAGGTCCCCATAGTGGCTTCAGAGTTCAAGAAAACGAGGGAAGCTGAAGCCGAAGCCTGAAAGTGCAAGACCAAAGCCACCACTGATGAGGCTCCACCAACCAAGAAAAGAAAAACAAAGAAGCGAGACCGGGCTGCTTCCACAGAGCCCCATGTTGTCGAGCCAATTTCTGTTGCTTGTCCTCCCTCTGCACATCGAGAACGTCATTTGGTAGTTCATGAGCCTGCTTCCACAGAGGCTCCTGAAGCCGAAGAGAATCCAGCTGTTGACCCCACCACAGCTGAAGACATTGGTCCTCACGACAATGTTGAAGATGATGAAGTACTTCCTTAGATCGAGCTCAATTTGGTATCATCGCCTGTTCTCACGAACAGCGAACTCATCAGCATTGGTCGTCCATTGACGCCAATTGCTCACGATGACTCATGGGCTGATCACCCACCAGAATCCCCTCGTGATGAAGAAACACTAGTCACTCCCCCACCACAGGTCACCACACCGATGATTGACAATGAAGACTTTGAGGCCCAACCAACTCCATCTCCACAGGCGTCGCCAGCGTTTCGCAGGCTTCGCAAAGGACCTAGGCCCCAGGTCACATTGTCAAGTGTTCCAGAAAGAGAAGAGCGCCAATCCGTTTCACGCGAAGTCTTTCCTGAAGCCTCTCCTACTGCGAACATCCCTGAATCTGAAGCCAAAATGACTGAAGATATTCTGGCTGCATCAGCCGATGAAGAAGAAGAACCACACAATGAAGAAAGAGCTGCTACACCCTCGTCCAACCATGAAGATGTTCTCAAGGAGAACGTGTCCGACCCTCCAGCTCCTGAAGTGGAGGTCACCAATACTGAGGTAGCCACCAACATCAACACTGAAGCCAATGACATTGTCATGGCTGAAGCTAATGTGGCGCCTGAAGCTAATGTGGTGCCACATGTCGCTGCACCTGAAGCTTATGCTGCACCTGATGCAAATCTACAGCTTCAAGCCAATGCCTCTACTCCTGTACCACCTCCCAAGCCACACACCACCGAGCAAGCATATGATCGTGGCCAGCTTGTTACAGTCCGTTGGCCAATTCTGGTTCCTCCGCCTGCTCCCGGCCCTCAATTTGCCTATCATGTGGACCACAGGCCTCGGGTCCAGAAGTCAAAGACAAGGCTACCACGGTTTCCAGGTACTGAAATCTCTCTAGGATCATTTAATCTGAATGGATTCAAGGCACACAACACATTCTTCGACAGTGACAAGAACCCCTAAACACGGCCAAGAATCTCTTCGGACCGATTCTGGAGTTATCAGCAGCGAAGCTATTATTCATGCATCTTGTACAATCAGGGGCACATCTTCCCACGTATGCGTCTTGATTGTGAAGCCATTGCTGGACTGCCATGCCTTGAAGAAGCCCTTGACTGCTTCCGTGATGTGGGTCTGCTCAACTTTGTGACTGCCAAGGAACACTGGAATGAAGAACTTCTGCTTCAATTCTATGCTACCCTCCACATTCATGGATACAACAGGGATCCGAAGACTTGGATCCTTGAGTGGATGACAGGAGATGTTCATCATTAAGCTAAATCCCAAGACATCATTGAGCTTACAGCCCTTCCCACTCCTGGCAAATATTATGAACCAGGTTGTCAACAACACCAGAATGCTTTGGAGAGCATTTTCCAGAAGCCAGAACCCAACATGAGCCAAATGCTGAGCATGATGAAGCCTTTGCCACGCGATGTTGAATACCCAACCGAATTCTTTGTTGAAGACCTAGAGTATCTGCCCCGCACCATTTACCATATCATCAGAAAAACTCTATGGCCTGTCAAAGGATATTCATCTGCAGCGAAGCTCAAAGGAGCAATGAAGACTTTGGTTTTCTATATCTTCAATGGCATAAGCTTCAATGCTCAAGACTTCTTCATCAGGCAGTTGGCTGCATCTGGCTCCGACATCTTTGGTCTGAAGTTCTATGCTCCATGGGTAATGCATCTTATCAAGCTTCACTCTTCCTTCAACTATCAGCCGTCTGCACGCAATCATCTAGTATTCTTGCCAGAGGTTCATCTGTCTATTGAACCTATTTACCCAGAGCCTGAAAGGATCCAATTTATTTTCACAATGTTGATCGTCAAAGCTTCACCCAGCCCATTGAAGGAGTTCAGGCAGTCTCTCATGTTTATCCCTTGGCTGGCAACACACGTGCCCCTCGCGCCCAAACTGAAGCCACTGGAAGCACCATTGCCCAAAGGCCTCGGAAGCGATCTCGTGTTCTCAACGACCGAGAGCTTCTTGTCGCTCTACATCAGAAACAGGATAAGCATCATGACTGGCTTAAGCCTCAGATGAAAGGGGGATGTGCTGCAAGGCGATTAAGTTGGGTAACGCCAGGGTTTTCCCAGTCACGACGTTGTAAAACGACGGCCAGTGAATTGTAATACGACTCACTATAGGGCGAATTCGAGCTCGGTACCCGGGGATCTTCAAGACGATGGCTTCATAGAAAGATTCAAGTTTGACTCCACTCCTCCAAGGAATGCTCACATGCGTCGGACTCCCTCACTTGTAGACTCTGACTATTCTTCCTCAGCTGCAACGGTGAATGCCAGAGTCATAGATGATCAAGATGATGCTACCTCACCACCTCCAACTTCAGCGCGTATCGACACTGCACCAAGTTCTTCTACACCACCGGACCTCAACGACGACCCTGCTGCTTCGCCTACTCCTCATGGGAACGAGTAGAAGCTCTATGTCTTCAAACCTTTTTGGTCATTACTGACAAAAGGGGGAGAAGCATATGAGTTGATAGTCTTCAAGCGGGTCCATATGGGTGGTTGCTTTATTTTTGCTACTTTTGCCAAGTGCTTACAACTCTCGCTTTTGACAAATTTGGTTCGTCTTTGAGTTGTAACACTTAAACTTGTTGGTCGTCTGCTACCTTTTTGACACTATGTGATGCGATGATAAATTCCGCATGTGCGACGATAAATTCTGCATGAAGTCATCTTGCAGACGTCCATTTTTTTCATTATGCATGTCATTATCTTCGGTATATCCTCTCATGCATGATGAATTGTCTTCATAAGTAGAAGAGGAGCTCCGCAAGTACAACCTGCCATGTGCATTTGCATTCAAAGGCAAAATATGTATATGCACATCTTTAGGGGGAGCGTTCCTGCTACTTATGAAGACAATACTTAAATCCTTTACAATTTCACATACTTCTATCCCCGTTGAAAACTTCAACCAGTTTGTCATCAATCACCAAAAAGGGGGAGATTGTAAGTGCATCTAGTGCCACCCCTGGTTGGTTTTGGAGTATTGACAACAAACCTGGTTGAGGGACTAATGTGTTTGTGAGAATTGCAGGATAACACAGGTAGTAGTCCCTCATTGATTCGGTTTACCTACCGGAGATGACCCCTAAAAATGTATGAAGACATTGAAGACAAAGGTGGTATGTGAAGGTATTCACATTGAAGACTATGACAAGAGAAGACATCGCGTGAAGACTATGGAGCGCGAAGACTTAGTTGTTTCGTTGTTTCCTTTTCTTCTTTGTTGAGTCATAGGAACCACCGTACTGTTAAGTGGGGTCCAAGTGAACCAGTCAGAATGACTGAAGTGATGCTTAACCAAAATCCTATGTCTTCGAGCGAAGACAATGAGAGCAAATCTTATCCAGAGCTGGATAAGTCAGCTTTGCTTGTAGCTCATGTAAAGTTGTCGTGTGTGTTTGAAATCTGACCGTTGGAACACATGTCAGTTCCTTAGTGACCCAGGGTCATTTCGGACAAATCAGGTCGGGTTGTCTAGTGGCTATAAATAGCCCACCCCTTACACCATAAATTGGTTGGCTGCTCAGAGTTAGTGCACGGCTTTTGTCATTTGAGAGCAACCCAACTCGAAGCCTTTGAGAGAGAAATCCTTGCGAGGACAAAGCCCTAAACACCCAGAGCCAAAGAGTGTTAGGCATCACAGAAGTCTTCCTATCTGTGTGATATGAAGACTTATTACACTTGAGGACTGTGAATCCTCCAGCCGGTTAGGCGTCACGTTCTGAGCATCCAAGAGTCATTGTGGATCGCCGGTGAACGAAGTCTGTGAAGGTTTGGAAGTCTAACTTGAAGACTTACCAGAGTGATTGGGCGAGGACTGGGTCTCCTTAGCTCAAGGGGAATAAGGTGAAGACACGGTTTTCTGAGTTAAATCTTAGCCTCCCTAACCAGACGTACAGTTGTCACAGCAACTGGAAATGGTCCAACAAATCATTGTCTTCAACGAGCAACTGGTTCTATCCTTTCCACCTCCTTATTTACAGTTGGTTCTTGTGAAGTCATTTCCTGTTTGCATTATCTTTTGTCTTCACTGAGTGACTGCTTGTTCTGATTGGCTTCATACTATCTTCCATCCTGATCTATACTTCCTAGCTGCTATTAGTCTTTGTGCTTTCACTTCATTGAATACTTGACTATGGCTTGCCTAGTGTAGTCTACCTTCCGCTGCATGGTAATAGGTTTATTTCTATCGTTTGTCTTCGAAACTTCCATGTTTTGAAGACTTTCATAAAAATCGCCTATTCATCCCCCCTCTAGTCGATCACTAGCGCTTTTATAGGGGGGCTATTTATAGCCTAGGGAGCAGCCCGACATGATAATACATAAATGCCCTTCAATGATATGACTGTTAGGTGGGTAGATATTTTGGGACAGCTAGCGCATAGCACAACAACGGTCGGAAATTTGGCTATCAAATTCCTTAGGGCTATTATGTTCCTCAGTTATGCAATCTGCGCTGGTGAATTCCTAACTCCTCAATCAGAACAAATTCCCCAGAGTCCAGAAGATCTTCGTCTCTGTCACCGAAGAAATTGACTGAACTGTATGAGATTTCCAATGGCTTCATTCGAAAGGATTGCTAGGTGTAGGATTTTGAGATGAGCATCACTTGGAAACTTTTCCTTAGTTTTACCTCGACCCCCTTTAACAGTACGATGTTTCCTATGACTCAAGAAAGAGAAATGAAACTATGAAAAAAGTCTTCATGCTTCATATTCCTCGCATGAATATCAAGTCTTCGGGATCACACCAAATTCTTCACTTTCAAAGTCTTTAGAAAGCCAAAGTCTTTAGTTGAAGACATTCATTTTTAAGGGTTGACTTTCACTGTAAGTATCAAACTCCTCATAGACTTATATACATGTGTACACTCATAAACGCATTAGTCCCTTAACCTATAAGTCTTCAATACACCAAAATCACTAAGGGGCACTAGATGCACTTACAATCTCCCCCTTTTTGGTGATTGATGACAATATAGGTTAAGTTTTCAAGGGGATAAACATATGAAGCGTAAATACTGATATTGAGGAATTTGATTGCAAGATATAGAAGAACTCTCCCTGAAGATGTGCATATGTGAGTAATTTGACTTGAATTGTAATTGCACATTGTAGAGTAGAATCATGGAGAACTCCCCCTATATATTGTAATTCATACACGCATTTGACATATGATATGAAGAATTTGAAATGCATGATGAAATATGGTGTCTGATGAAATTTAGCATGCGTGCATTAACATATATGAGGGAATAGCACGCAGAAAATCATAGCAAAAGTATCAGACCACCATCATACTTAAGTTTACAACTTGGTCCAACAAATACTTCAGAAGAACGAGAGTTGTAACTTAGCAAAAAAACGCTCATACATAGAGACCCTCTTGAAGACTAAATCAAATTTCTCCACCTTTATCATCAAATGACCAAAAGGGACGAAAAATGAGGACTAATGCCCCTGAAGAATATCATCATGAAGTCGATGGAGGAGCGCCAACGTTGTTGGGGTCGTCCGTTGGTGTAGGGCCGGCCGCAGTGTCATTTAAATCTTCAGCTTCATCTGTCTCGCGCGGTGAGGAATATGAACTGGCCACCAAGTGAGGAACTTTGACCTTCCAGAATTTCTTCTAAGGCGGCTGAGACCAGTCAAAGTCCTGCTTGAAGCCCATCTGCTTGAGATCTTCATCACCGTAGAGATGAGACAGTACAACCAAGTGCGGCCAAAAACTTTATGCATTTAGTAGTGGTTCTTCTTCATAGTGTTTTGTGTGATTGTCATGTTCTGCAAAATTGAACCAAACTGATGCTTGACCCACTTGTGATTGCGATCCACCTTTTGATGAAGACTGAGGAGAAGCTCACGATCAGTCATCACCCTTGGAGCAGTGGCTTCGGGATATTGCTTTGAAGAATTTGCGGCAGTGTCATGGGTGGCAGAGTCATCATTGGTGGAATAAGATGCAGCTTTGCAAAATTGTCCATCCAATGGATGACTGCCTTCATTGATAACATCAGCCTTGCCCTTCTCAGTAGTTGAAGAAATGGTCTGTTTGAGGACTTCAATTGGGGGCAAATAGCTGAGATGGCGTTGACAATCAGCCTTGTAATGAATTGAAGACCTTGATCTGATGAATCTCACGATCCAAGGGGCATAAGGCTTCAATTCAAACGGTGACGGAGCGACATTGGCCAAAGTCTTCATGAAGAAATCGTGGTAGTTAATAGGAATAGCATGCATGATGTTGAAAAGAAGATTCTTCATGATGCCAACAACTTCTTCATCATCAGAGTTGTGGCCCTTGATTAGATTGAGGGTTTTGGTCAATATCCTATATATGGTCCTTGGCACATAAAGTAGTTCCTTGATGAGGAATTTGGTTCTAGCTAGGAGCTTGGCCTGGCTTCAAAGGCTTCATCAGGACTTGCATCATATGGTTGGAGAGCTCAGGTTCATCATAGATGCACCTTGCACCTTCAGTGGGAGGACTGACTGGGACGGCGTAAAGCAATTCAGAGGACGGTGCTTTGTAGTGAGTATTTTCTATCATCCAATACAATACCCATGAATTCGCATCTTCAACGTTGCCAGTGATGTGCAACGTGGCATAGAACTGAAGAATGAGTTCTGTATTCCAGTCGCAGATGTTGGTGCAGAAGCTGAGCAGCCCAGCTGTCGGTGTCAAAACCAGCGGATCTCGGGTAGGGGGTCCCGAACTGTGCGTCTAAGGCGGATGGTAACAGGAGGCAGGCGACACGATGTTTTACCTAGGTTCGGGCCCTCTTGATGGAGGTAAAACCCTGTGTCCTACTTGATTAATATTGATGATATGGGTAGTACAAGAGTAGATCTACCACGAGATCAGAGAGGCTAAACCCTAGCAGCTAGCCTATGGTATGATTGTATGTTGTCCTACGGACTAAAACCCTCCGGTTTATATAGACACCGGAGAGGGCTAGGGTTACCCAAGGTCGGTTACAAAGGAGGAGATACACATATCCGTATTGCCTAGCTTGCCTTCCACGCCAAGTAGAGTCCCATCCGGACACGAGAAGAAGTCTTCAATCTTGTATCTTCATAGTCCAACAGTCCGGCCAAAGGATATAATCGGCTGTCCGGAGACCCCCTAATCCAGGACTCCTTCAGTAGCCCCCGAACCAGGCTTCAATGACGATGAGTCCGGCGCGCAGTGTTGTATTCAGCATTGCAAGGCAGGTTCTTCTCCGATCTTCAAGTGCTCGTAAGCAGTGTCCGGCTCCATAAATGTTGAACCTCTTGGCTTCTGTGCCCAATAAGAGCTATCTCCCATGCGTCGAATGAATACGAGGCGCCATGGCATTTTTACATTCGCCCACCTAGCCAGATAAATAAATCGTCTATTAAAGGGATGGGGATTCTTAGATCCGATCCATACCATCCTCCCCCCAGTGAGAATCCATCAGAGCGCATTCCGGAAAGATCCATTCCAGCATGGCTGACCTTCGCCGCTCCTCCTCCCGCCCCCGTAGCCCTAAGCCCGGTGATTGGGAGAGGTGTTCAGTCCCACACATTCGATTAGTCGAACTGCAGACTAAGGGATTTCTCCCTCCGGCATATATGGTGCCCGTTCGAGCTGGGCTTGCCTCCTACAATGGCGGGGAGCAAGCGGAGAGCTTTCCCCGTCCCTCCATGGGGGAACGGGTCTGCCTGATTCCTTATCTACTAAGGGGACTCGGATTTCCAATTCATCCGTTCCTCTGCGGGCTTCTGGAGTTCTACGGCCTCCAATTACATAATCTCACCCTGCCTCCATTCTACACATCGCCAGCTATGTTGCTCTCTGCCAGTTGTTCCTGGGCTACGAGGCTCACTTCGAGATGTGGAAAAGGCTATTCTGCCTCGTCCCTTGCATACAGGGGAGATCACTTTATCAAGTGGGTGGAGCTGAAATATGGCGCATCGCCGATACCGGATACCCATCTGGTACCCAGAAGAAGTCGTCCGAAGACTGGCCTTCAGAATGGTTTTATATGGAGGACGTTCCCCTTCCGGACCCAGTTCGGCGGGGTCTTCCTGAGTTCGATAATGCTCCGCTGAAGAAGCACCGAAGTTGGCGCCCACGGAGCCCCCAGGCGGAAGACAACAGAGAAGTCCTCTATCTGATGAACTGGATCAAAGCAATGGCTCAATCAGGATTGACAATGATCGAAGTTATGTCGATTTGCATAATGCGAGGAGTGCAACCACTTCAATACCGAGGTCACCCCTTGTGGTGTTATAACGGGGCGGATGACGCCACCCGCTGCGGGCGTAAGGGTCCGGACAATGCTTCCGCTTTAGCGTAGATTCTGTCCGAATTGTTCAAGGGTGAGGAAGAGGAGTTCACCCACATCAAGCCACGTGACGGGTTCTCCATGTACAATCCTCCAAGCTTGGTAAGTTATATCTCCCTGCTCCCATTTTTCCCGCACTCTTTGTCGTAAGTATTCACCTTGCCACTTTGTGGTAGGAACTGCGAAAAGCCATAAAGGAGGTCAGCAGCCCTTCTCCACAACCAGAGGACCCTGACCGGGCCCTCGACTCCGGACTTGAAGAAGATTCGGTTATATTTGTGGAGCTGATAGATCGGCAGTTCTATCAGTTAAGCTGCGATGATGCCATGGCGGCCATTACGGCCGACTATCCCGGACTGCTCCCTGCATCGCAAGTAAGAAAAATCAAAAATCCCAACTCCAAAACTAGGATCCCCTTTTAGGCACTTCACCAACCATACACACATGGCATCTTTACAGGGAAGGCATTCGGGACGCCCCGCCAAACCCGCGGCAACGCGCCAACAGGAGACACTGAGGCCGGGTAGGCCAAAAAGGATGGCGGTCAGGACGGAGACGCCGGCGCAAAGGTATAACAAACCCCGCTCCATGGTTTGTCGTCTTTCTCGAAATGTAATGACGCCCGTGTTTCTTTAACAGAAAAAATGCTCGTCGGAATATGTTTGGCGATGTTGCCGATCACGCTTCCACCAGTCGGGCGCCAGGACCGGACATGGAGGCAGAAACCGATATGGGGGAGGCACCGGATAATCCCCCTACAGAGGATGCAGATAGATTATCCGCTACAAACTCAGAAGTGGAAAGCGCCATAAATCATAGGCGCCGCCGGGCCGTACTCCGTGACGCTTGTTTCTCACCAGAGGCGTTTGATGCCTTCAATTCTGGAGAGGCGTACCTCCATGCCGCTCAAGATGGTCTATCCAGAGCTATGGATCAGTATGTAAAGGATGTACGGGTGAGTGAATCTGACGATTTATATGTATCAGTAGCCCCTGAGACTTGAAACAGTTAGCAGAACTGATTTAAGGATCAACTTTATTGTGCAGGTACTTACAGAGAAGAATACTAGGCTGTCCCAGGAGCTGGAGGAATGCAAGACCCAACTGCGGGCCGCTGTTGCCGCATTGCAGGAATAGAAACAGCCTCCCGCTGGTAACATTTTAAAGAATGATGGTTACCATATAGTGTGCGGTGTGGATGTAGATCTAACAATAGATTTTGCAGATGAATCCGGAGAAAATCCGGGGGACCAGCATGTTATGTGGCAGCTAGAGGCTGGCAAACGCGTGCCGACTGAGGTTAGGTGTGAGAAAAAAAATCTCCAAGACGCCAATATAAAGCTGAACATGGAACTAAAAGACGTTCGGGGCCAGCTTGCAGACTGCGAGAAGGAGAATAGGAGGCTTTGGCATGGCATTTTTAGTAAGTGCTTGAACGAATCCTTTTAAAGGTATTCGGTGAAGAAGCCGACTAAGAGTGTTATGTCTGTAGGTATGCTGACGGCTCGTCCCGCGGAGGAAATGCCCGGGTCTGCGGGTGATCTTCTGTCCGAGCTGTCACATCTGCACGAACAAGTTCGGCAGGTGATGCAGGGTGTTGCCCAGGCCTTGTGGCCGTCCGTCTCCTTGCCAGAGGGTGTTGTAGAGCTTGCGGAGAATCTCAAAGGAGCACGGCGGCGCTGCCGATTATGGAAGATATCAGCCTGCCAACAGGGTGCCAGAGAAGCCTGGGCCATGGTGAAGACGCGGTATACCAAAGCAGACCCAAATCACATGGCCGAGGTTAGACCTGTGGGGCCCGACGGAAAAGAGATCCCCATTAGCTTAGTTTATGGGCAAGTAGAATTAGCCGTTAAGTATTCCCAACAGGATTGTAAGCTAGACCGCCTGTTGGATGGTATAGAAGAAGAATTTAGTCAGTCTGCATGACTATGTAATTAAAGTGACATGTATAATGCCTTCTAGCCGGATTGTAGATCATTTGTCGTTGCAGACCTTTTCGCTTCAGCCTCCGGGCCCAATAGTCCGGAGTGTATCCGAATACCCGCTCAGTTATATAAGAACCGGGGTACGCGTGGAGACCAGGCGTAGGGGTCATTAGTGCTTTATCAGACAAGTGCCCAACTAGTTATGTTATATTACATGGGTAGTAAGAAACATCTTCTAGGGAGAATAGTTCCGTTAAGGGTTCCTTTCCCTGGGTAAGCATGCCCTAAAGTGCATGTCCAGACTGCGATAGGAAACGCAGGAAAAACATCTGGGGAAGATATGAAAAATAAAAATAATCTTTTGTTCACCGACCGAATTTTCCCTTAAGAACGCTAGCTTTCGGCTTCACCCAGTCTGAGGTACACATTCGGCTGACCCGGCAGTAACAATCGCAGAGGTGCTCCCCTTATGCCCTAGCCAAATTAACGGGGATGTAGGGCATAAATACAAGAGCCAGGCAACCCAGCTTGGCCAAAACTTAAGTCATATCGATGCATATAATGGTGAAAAAAGGTACATGCGGAAGTATAACACATGTGTTGGGCATGAAGCCCGGATAAATAATTTAAGCTTCTGTGAAAGAAGCCCCCAGGTATGAAGAGTGCGGCTAGCGCATCTGTAATGTGCAAGCGAGGCACAAGGTGACCCTTGAAGGCCTGGAGGAATAAGAAAAGAAAGAAAGAAAGGAAAACAAGACAGATAATGTATATGCGAAAAATGGACAAAGGGAGGGGACTAACATAGAGTCCGGTGCTAGGCGTAGAATCTTCGGAGCCTGGCCGCGTTCCATGGGTTCGGCTCGAGTCGACTAGTCGATGCATCACACAGTCGGTACGCTCCACCGGTCAGAACTTGGTCAATAATGAAGGGACCTTCCCATTTGGGCTCGAGCTTGTTCTTTTTCTTATCCGGCAGGCGTAGAACTAGTTCGCAAATGTTATAAGTTTTGGCCCGTACTTCTCTGCTTTGGTATCTGCGAGCCTGTTGCTGATAAAATGCAGAACGGGCTTTGGCTACGTCGCGCTCCTCCTCCAAGGTGTCCAGACTGTCCTGCCGATCGAGCTCGACTTCTCTTTCTTCGTACATGTGCACTCTAGGTGAGTCATGAATTATGTCACAGGGCAAGACTGCCTCTATGCCGTACACCATAAAGAAGGGTGTATATCCGGTACTACGATTCGGCGTGGTCCGCAGCCCCTAGAGTACAGAGTTGAGCTCCTCTACCCAGTGCGTGTTAGACTCCATTAAGGAACGCACTAATCTGGGTTTAATGCCGCTCATTATAAGACCGTTTGCTCGCTCGACATGCCCGTTGGTTTGTGGGTGATAGACCGAGGATAATCGAGCTTGATGCCCATTTTGCTGCACCAGAGTTTTACCTTATCGGCAGTGAAGTTCGTGCCATTATCAGTGATGATGTTGTGGGGGACGCCATAACGGTGTACAACCCCGGATATGAAATCTATCAACGGTCCGGATTCGGCTGTTTTAACCGGTTTGGCCTCTATCCATTTGGTGAATTTATCCACCATGACCAATAAGTATTTTTCTTGTGGGTTACCCCTTTAAGGGGTCCAACCATGTCAAGCCCCCAGACCGCAAAGGGCCATGTAATGGGGATTGTTTGGAGGGCGGTGGGTGGCATGTGGCTTTGATTTGCAAAGGGCTGGCAACCGGCGCAACGTTGGACCAAGTCCTGTGCATCTGCCCAGGCTGTTGGCCAATAGAATCATGTACGGAAGGCCTTGCTTACAAGAGCCCGGGCTGCGGCGTGATGACCGCCGAGTCCGGCGTGAATTTTTGCCAAAAGATTCCGCCCTTCCTCTTCGGAGATGCACCTTTGAAGGACTCCAGTAGTGCTTTTTTTGTACAATTCTCCCTCATGGACCCTGTAGGCCTTAGATCGCCGCACTATGCAGCAGGCCTCATTTTGGTCCTCCGGAAGTTCCTGTCTAGTTAGGTGGGCCAGGAATGGTTCTGTCCACGGGGCAATAATGGCCATTATTTCGTGGGCTGAAGGTGTTATTTCGGTGGCGGAGCCTCCGATTGTGTCAGAGAGTTCGGTATCGGGTATTTTGGCCAGGTCCGGACTGTTATTACCGGTGTCCCCTTCCCACACTACGGATGGCTTGAACAGCCTTTCCAAAAATATGTTGGGGGGACCGCATCATGTTTTGCACCGATGCGGGCGAGGATATCCACCGCCTGATTGTTTTCCCGAGCCACATGGTGAAATTCGAGCCCCTCGAACTGAGCTGACATTTTTAGGACGGCGTTTCGATAGGCCGCCATTTTCGGATCCTTGGCGTCGAAGTCTCCGTTTATTTGGGATATTGCAAGGTTTGAATCCCCATGCACCTCCAGGCGTTGAATGCCCATGGAGACTGCCATCCGAAGACCATGCAACAGAGCTTCGTATTCGGCTGCATTGTTGGAGTCTGTATACAATATTTGTAGTACGTACCGAACGGTATCTCCGGTTGGGGACGTCAGGACGACGCCAGCCCCTAGACCGGCCAGCATTTTACAACCGTCGAAGTGCATGATCCAATTGGAGTATGCGCCGTACTCTTTAGGGAGTTCGGCCTCCGTCCATTCGGCGACAAAGTCGGCGAATACTTGCGATTTAATGGCTCGTCGAGGTTTGTATGTTATGTCGAATGGGAGGAGCTCAATGGCCCATTTGGCAATCCGGCTCATAGCTTCGCGGTTGTTTATAATATCATTAAGTGGCACTTCCGAGGCTACTGTAATCGAACACTCTTGAAAGTAGTGTCGCAGTTTCCGCGATGCCATGAATACCGCATATGCTATCTTTTGGTAATGCGGGTACCGTGATATGCATGGAGTGAGGATAGTGGATACATAGTATACCGGCTTTTGAAGAGGGAATTTGTGTCCGTCCGCTTCCCGTTCGACAACGACCACCGCGCTTACAACTTGATGAGTTGCCGCAATGTACAACAGCATTGGTTCACCGATGTTTGGCACGGCCAGGATTGGGTTGGTTGCCAAAATGGCCTTTATTTCTTCCAATCCGGCTGTGGCCGCGTCCGTCCACTCGAAGTGTTCGGTGCACCGAAGGAGGCGATAAAGGGGTAAAGCCTTTTCTCCTAAGCGGGAGATAAAGCGGCTTAGAGCCTCCACGCATCCAGTTAACTTCTGGATTTGTTCGAGGTCTGTTGGGGTAGCCAACTGTGACAAAGCTCGGATTTTGGCCGGATTAGCTTCAATACCTCTACTGGAGACAATGAATCCCAGGAGCTTTCCGGCTGGTACGCCGAAAATGCATTTTTCCGGATTGAGCTTGATGTCATATGTTCAGAGGTTGTCGAATGTGAGCCTCAAGTCGTCTATCAAAGAGTTGACGTGTTTGGTTTTGACGACCACATCGTCTATGTATGCCTCTACTGTTTTGCCGATTTGTTTCTCCAGACATGTCTGAATCATGCGCTGATATGTTGCGCCGGCGTTTTTGAGCCCAAAAGGCATTGTTTTGAAACAGAAGGGACCATATGGTGTGATGAATGCCGTTTCGGCTTGGTCAGACTCCGCCATCTTGATTTGGTGGTAACCGAAGTATGCGTCAAGGAAACACAATGACTCGTGTCCTGCGGTAGCATCAATGATTTGATCGATGCGTGGGAGGGGGAAGGGATCCTTTGGGCAAGCTTTATTGAGGTCTTTGAAATCGACACAAAGGCGCCAGGATTTGTCCTTCTTTGGTACCATCACCAGGTTTGCTAGCCAGTCCGGATGTTTTATTTCTCTGATGAATCCGGCCTCCAATAACTTTGCTAATTCTTCTCCCATGGCCTGTCTCTTAGGTTCGGAGAAACGCTGAAGAGCTTGCTTGATCGGCTTGAATCCCTTTAGGATATTGAGGCTATGCTCGGCCAGCCTACGTGGGATTCCTGGCATGTCTGAGGGATGCCAGGCGAATATGTCCCAATTCTCGCGCAGAAACTCTCGTAGTGCAGCGTCCACAGCGGGGGTTTAACTATGCCCTGATGGAGGCTATTTTTGTCAGGTCCATTGGGTGGACTTGCAATCTGACTATTTCATCCGCTGGTTTAAAAGAGGTGGACTTGGATCTCTTGTCGACTATCACGTCATCCCTATCCACTGTGGAGCGTAGCGTGGTTAATTCCTCGGCCGAGAGGGCTTCGGATAATGCCTCGAGGGCCAATGCGGCTGTTTTGTTTTCGGCGCGGAGTGCTGTGTCCGAATCACTGGTGAGAGTGATGATTCCGTTGGGCCCGGGCATTTTAAGCTTCATATACCCGTAACGGGGTACGGCTTGGAAGATTGTAAACGCCTCCCGTCCTAAAAGAGCGTGATAGCCACTGCTGAACGGGGCCACTTGGAATTTAATTTCTTCGGACCTGTAATTGTCCGGCGTGCCGAATACCGCATCTAGTGTGATTTTCCCAGCACATCGTGCTTCCCGACTGGGGATAATTCCTCTAAATGTTGTGCTACTTTGCTTGATGCGGTTCCAGTCTATTTCCATCTTTTGAAGAGTTTCCTCATAGATGAGGTTTAGTCCACTGCCGCCGTCCATGAGTACTTTGGTGAGTCGAAAGCCGTCCACGATTGGACTGAGGACCAGTGCGGCTGGTGCTCGGGCTGTTCGGAATTTAGGTTCATCACTGGCATTGAAGGTAATAGCCGTGCCACTCCATGGATTTATTGCTGCTACGTGGCAGATTTCGGCCATGCTGCGGAGTGTTCGCTCGCGCCTACTATTTGACGCAAAGGTCTCGAACACTGTTAACACCGTATTGTTATCCACGGGATGGTGCTCTGTGGTATTTGGGATAAGAAGATCCTCACCACTTTTGGCCACCTGCCGGAGTATCCAACATGCTCTAAGGTTGTGCGTTGGTATTATATCCGTTGTGCTATGAATTTTGCAGGGTCCGTTGAGCCATCCCTCCAGTACGGTTCCATGCCCTGTAGAGGGTTTTTGCTTTTTGGTAGTTGACCCGGGTGTATTGTGATAATGCACCCTTTTATTTAGGACTAGGTTTGTATTCAGGGCCGGATTATCCCAAAAGTTTATTTTGGTTTTCCAGGCACTTTCCATCGCACAGTACTTTCGTACTATGGACGCCAAGTCAGCGAAGCGTGTTATCTCACGGTGATTTATGGCATTAAGGATTCCCTTATCCGTGCAATTATTGCAGAAAAATGAGATTGCGTCTTCCTCGCAACAGTCCTTAACCTTGTTCATCGCAAGGAGGAATCTGGCCCAATAGTGATGTACTGTTTCCTAGGGCTCTTGCCTGATGTGGGAAAGATCGCTTATGTTTGGGTGGGTGGGTGGAATTGAATCCGAACCCTTACCCGATCTGGGATCCAGGGGCCGAGGAGTTTCCAATTTTGGAAGTTCCGGTTCCGGGGTGTTACCCGATAATCCTGGTCCGCTGCCTGACTCTAAGTTCAGGGATTGGATGTTGTCCTCCCGCGAACGAGCGTCCGGCTCGGAGAGCTCGGGAATCCGGACATAGTTGGTCCTCAAGATAGAGGAAAGGTCGCTGCATTGTTCCTCCACCACTCAATATGATGGGTGACCGGTGGAGAGTTAATCTCCCTCTGTTCGGGTTTAAGCCCAATCCGATCATAGTCTGTAGCGACTCCCAAGGCAGCGATCCGATCCAAGAGCTCATTTAAGGAGGCGAGCTCCATTGGATCCATCTTTTCGGCGAGTGCCGATTTGACATGGAGGCTGTTTTTGATGACCCGAGAAGTCATCATCGGCGCGGCGGCCGAACAGACGGTCATGGTGAACCCGCCTAGCCGGAGAGTTTGGCCGACAGCCAAAGCTCCCCCGACAGTAGTACCATCTTTAAAGATGAGACAATACATCCATCCTTCTGGCGACGGCATAGAGGAACTCTCAATGAAAGCACCAATGTCGGTGTCAAAACCGGCGGATCTCGGGTAGGGGGTCCCGAACTGTGCGTCTAAGGCGGATGGTAACAGGAGGCAGGGGACACGATGTTTTACCCAGGTTCGGGCCCTCTTGATGGAGGTAAAACCCTACGTCCTGCTTGATTAATATTGATGATATGGGTAGTACAAGAGTAGATCTACCACGAGATCAGAGAGGCTAAACCCTAGAAGCTAGCCTATGGTATGATTGTATATTGTCCTACGGACTAAAACCCTCCGGTTTATATAGACACCGGAGAGGGCTAGGGTTACACAAGGTCGGTTACAAAGGAGGAGATACACATATCCGTATTGCCTAGCTTGCCTTCCACGCCAAGTAGAGTCCCATCCGGACACGAGAAGAAGTCTTCAATCTTGTATCTTCATTGTCCAACAGTCCGGCCAAAGGATATAATTCGGCTGTCCAGAGACCCCCTAATCCTGGACTCCCTCACCAGCATCATGAAGAACACTGAGGACTGGGGTGAAGCATGGCAGCGACTCCATATCCACATGAGGAATCTGCTCATGGTCAAAGATCTTGTCTTTATCAAACAACAATGAGGAATAGAAATTCATTTGACTCACAGTCCAGAAGTGCTTGCGTCTAAGTGTTGCAGAGTCATATGGATTGTAATTCGTGAAGAAAATGTGCTCAGAAAAGAAGTCATCAGCCTTGAACTTCTGCTTCTTGGAGTGAGGATTCTAAGGCTTGGGCTGAAGATTAACTGTTGAAGTCTTCACAGCCTCTTGAATCACATGTTGGGGAACGTAGTAATTTGAAAAAAATTCCTACGCACACGCAGGATCATGGTGATGCATAGCAACGAGAGGGAAGAGTGTCGTCCACGCACCCTCATAGACCGTTAAGCGGAAGCGTTATGACAACGCGGTTGATGTAGTCGTACGTCTTCACGATCGACCGATCCTTAGTACCGAACGTACGGCACCTCCGCGTTCAGCACACGTTCAGCTCAGTGACATCCCGCGAACTCACGATCCAGTAGAGCTCGGGGAAGAGTTTTGTCAGCACGACGGTGTGGTGACGATGTTGATGAAGCTACCGTAGCAGGGCTTCGCCTAAACACCGCTACAGTATGACCAAGGTGGATTATGGTGGAGGGGGCACCGCACATGGCTGGGAGAGATCTTTGTGATCAACTTGTGTGTCTAGAGGTGCCCTCCTGCCCCTGTATATAAAGGAGCAAGGGGGAGGCCGGCCGGCCCTTGTTGGCGCGGCTAGGAGGAGGAATCCTCCTCCTAGTGGGAGTAGGATTCCTCCCTTTCCTACTCCTACTAGGTGGGGGAAAGGCAGGGAGAGAAAGAGAAGGAAAGGGGGGCGTTGCCCCCCTTCTCCTAGTCCAATTCGGACAGGGGGAAGTGGGCGCGCTGCCTGCCCTAGGCCGGCCCCACTCTCTTTCCCTTATGGCCCAACAAGGCCCATTAGTCCCCGGGGGGGTTCCGGTAACCCCTCCGGTACTCCGGTAAAATCCCGATTTCACCCGAAACTATTCCAATGTCTAAATGTAGGCTTCCAATATATCAATCTTTATGTCTCGACCATTTCGAGACTCCTCGTCATGTCCGTGATCACATCCGGGACTCCGAACTACCTTCGGTACATCAAAACATATAAACTCATAAAACCGATCGTCACAGAACTTTAAGCATGCGGACCCTACGGGTTCGAGAACTATGTAGACATGACAAAGAAACGTCTCCGGTCAATAACCAATAGCGGAACCTGGATGCTCATATTGGTTCCTACATATTCTACGAAGATCTTTATTGGTCAAACCACATGTCGGTGTCAAAACCGGCGGATCTCGGGTAGGGGGTCCCGAACTGTGCGTCTAGGCTGGATGGTAACAGGAGGCAAGGGACACGAAATTTTACCCAGGTTCGGACCCTCTTGATGGAGGGAAAACCCTACGTCCTGCTTGATTAATATTGATGATATGGGTAGTACAAGAGTAGATCTACCACGAGATCGAGGAGGCTAAACCCTAGAAGCTAGGCTATGGTATGATTATTGATGTGTATATTGTCCTATGGACTAAAACCCTCCGGTTTATATAGAACCGGATAGGGTTAGGGTTACATAGAGTCGGTTACAATGGTAGGAGATCTAAATATCCGTATCGCCAAGCTTGCCTTCCACGCCAAGGAAAGTCCCTCCAGGACACGGGACGGAGTCTTCAATCTTGTATCTTCATAGTCCAGGAGTCCGGCTGAAGGTATAGTCCGGCTATCCGAACACCCCCTAATCTAGGACTCCCTCAGTAGCCCCTGAACCAGGCTTCAATGACGACGAGTCCGGCGCGCAGATTGTCTTCGGCATTGGAAGGCGGGTTCCTCCCCCAAGTACTTCATAGAAGATTTTGAACACAAAGATAGTGTCCGGCTCTGCAAAATAAGTTTCCACATATTACCATAGAGAGAATAATATTTACACAAATCTAATCTGCTGATGTATTCCGTAGTGTGACATCACACCACGGCCAAGCTTTTATTCGAACCGTTTTACTATCCCATCTCAGCGCGTTATGCGAGGCGGTTTCCTTGGCACGTCTTGTTAAAGCAAAGATCGTGTCCCCTTATTCCAGGATTCTCATCAATACGGGCGTGGGTAACCAACCGCTTCTAGGATTCCTAGATTATAGGCTTTTATTTTTCCCTCCCGTGCTCAATCGAATCGAATCCTTCCCCCACCCCAAGCTCAAACGCCCGAAGTTCAGGTCAGGTGCTCCGAACCTCCAATCATGTCCGGATCTAGCCTTCAAGGCCGATGGGTGCCTTCCTCCGTCATGGAAGAAGACATCAAAATGTTGAGGGAGGCCAGATATCTGACCGCCGAAATTTCGCATCGTCTGCCTCCCCGAGGGCAGGCCGTCCCTACCCCCGAACCCAACGAGAACGTCGTGTTCGTCTCCCACTTCCTCCGAGGTCTAGGCCTTGCTCTGGATCCTTTCGTCAGGGGTTTGATGTTTTATTACGGGCTAGACTTCCATGATCTAGCTCCAGACTCCTTTCTTCATATCACGACATTTATCGTCGTGTGCGAGGCCTTCCTTCGGGTTACCCCTCACTTTGGCCTATGGCTCAAGACTTTTGAAGTGAAGCCAAAGATGATCGAGGGGCAACATGCAGTGTGTGGAGGTGCCTCAGTACGCAAGATGACGGGAGCTCTGTGGCCCAAAGGTTCCATCCCAGAGGTGTCTGAATCGTGGCAACAGGAGTGGTTCTATATCACGGCTCCTAGAAGCGCCAAGTGGGTGGCCGCCCCTGTTTTCCGCTCGGGCCCTCCACCACAACTGATGTCATGGATCAGCAGGGGTCTGAGCTGGGGTCCAGCCAAGGACGTGCCTATACTGCAAAGCCGCATTCGAGATCTCTTCAATGGAGATTTCAGTTTGGTTGTGGTCATACAAGTTATGCTGGTCCGTCAAGTCCAGCCTTGCAAACGTCGGCCTCTTCGCCTATGGGAGTTCAATCCCGAGGGACCGTGTGTCATTCAAAATTTTCTTGGCTTGACGCACGGGGAGATGTACAAGTCATTCTTCGGACCTCAGATGGAGTGTTCAGAAATCTCCGAGGACGTGGGCCTGAGTAGTAACCGCGCCGCCGAATAGGTAAGGCATCTTCCGGCCGAACATACTATATCTCCTTTGCTACGAAGCTATTTCTGAGAGTTTGCTTTTTGACCAGGACTGGCTAACAAAGGCGAAGTTGATTCAGTGTTCGGCCCCACTCCCTGAGGGTTTGCAAAATCCGGTATTAGAAAAGATGCTCCAGATCGCACCTTACCCGGAGCCCTTGAAGGAAGATACTGTGGAGGATAATGCGGGCGGACGCGGGCCCCCAACGCTGCCCATTCTAGCCGAGGGAGCGAGCATCTCCATGAAGGAAGACGACCAGAAGAGGAAATGGACTGCGCCCGGGGAATCGGAAGCCGAAGCTTCCAAACGGGAGAAGAAGTCTCCCATAGAGGGTCCTACCTTGGGGGTGCCGTTGCCGCACAAAGTCCGCGGGGGGAAAAATTCTCCCACGAGTCGTAAGTGACCCAAAATACTTTAATAGTACAGATATGCCATATTTTTCTTCTGAGAAGATAACCACCGCATATATTTTTGCAGTTCGGGCCTTAGCCCCTCTCAAATGAGCTCGTCTTCGGGGGATCTTCTTCCAGAGATAATGGAGAGCGAAACGCCTCCTTCGGACTCCTCCGCTCCGAAAGCGGGCGACCCTGAAGTGTCATCGCGGAGGGCCTCTCCGAGTCCGGTGAGGCCAGAAGATAATCCCATTGACCCCCGAAGCTCCCAGTGTCCGGCTCCCGAAGAGAGCAGACAAAAGAGTCCGACACCGTCTACTGTGCGATCGGATGTTCTGAGGGAGTTGGTGGGGCGAGCGGCCATCTCAGATGAACACCCTGTGCTGATGAATACGGTGATGGAGAGAATATCGTCCGCGGAAAGCGGATTGCATGAAGCTTTTATGAGTCTACTGACAGGCTTTGAGGTACGTAAAAGAATGTATGATAGTCCTGCACATGCTAGGTGTGCCCTGTGTAGATAGTAGCCCCTAAGACTCTGGTTGTCGTCGAAAACGACGATGAACAGAGGGTCATATTCCCAGGTAATAACCATACTGCCTCTATGTGCAGGTGATGGAAGCTCTGGTGGCTAGCCGGACTAGCGAGTTTGCCCATTTAGAATGGCAGTTGGATGCGGCGGACGCCGACATCGAGCTTGTTAATAAAAGGCTTGACGAGGCACAGGGTAAGTGTCTTTATCTGGTAAACGTCACATAGGAAGAGAAGCATAATGCCAGTATCTTTAATATGTTGTGACTGCAGATGAAGCTGCCACTGTTGAAGCCTTGCGGGCAGAACTAGCCCGAGCCAAGGAACAAGCGAGGTTGGGTAATGCGGCTGCTTTGAAGGCGGCCGAGGAGTTGCAACCGAGAAGGCCGCACATGGCGAGAGCCGAGACAAGATGGCCAAGATGGCCATAGAATTAAAAGCCGCCGCCAACCGTTGTCGGGTTCTTGAAAAGGAAAACCAGGCGAAGGCATCAGACCTTGAGAAGGCTGCTACGACGAGAAAAGACCTCCGCTCTGCTATGAGGGCAAAGAAGGAGGAGCTGCGGGAAGCCGGGGATATTGTAGCTGGGAAATATTTTATGTTGCGGAGGAAGTTCAGAGATCCACGGTATGCCCCTCTGGATCAGCTGTGGAGCTCGGAGGATGTGTATATGGATTTGGCGGCGAGCGCTGCCGATGCGGCCAAGTACTTCCAAGGTCAGACGGACCGTGGAGTAGACCAGCTATTTTGGAGACAATTCCATACTCCCGAGCGTCCACTTTCACTGACTGACCAATTAGCCAAATGGGCCGAACTAAATAGGTTGTCCGGATTCGCCATGAGGTCCGTTGTGGATCAGCTATGGCCGGAAAGGTCAAAACCGAACAGCTATTTCAGCGTGGTGCAGCAGTTCCTGGACGTGGTGCCGTGCATTAAAGCGATGAAGAGGTCGGCGTGCATAGAGGGCGCACGGATGGCCTTTGCCCGTGTTAAGGCATACTGGGCGGAGATGGATGCTACCAATGTTGCAGCGCGGGATTCGGCCATAGGTCGAAAGGCTGCTGAGCACTACTTTGAAGAAGTTCTTGAGGGTGCCCGTTTGATAGAGACCCAGTGCTCAAAAAATATTATGTTTGAGTGATATGTAATCTCATTGTAAGCGAAATGCTTTTATGAATTTTTATAAGGCTATTTTTATACTTTTGCCTGAAAGTAATATGATGCCTCCTGGGCGGCCGTTTATGTATACATTTTTATAACCTGAAAGATTGCAGTCGTCGGCTTCAACCCCCATGCATATAATGCGGAGGTGCTCGCAAAAACACACATTCACACTTAACCCAATGTCTTGGTCCTATTAAGGAGGTGATAGCGGAGCGAGCGAGGCAACCGGACTATAATGCTTTAGCACTTTCACTTAGCCATAGGAGTTTGACAGTGGGGCTACTAGATAGCCCCTGGTGGCTCCGCACTCTCCTGATTCCGGGGTGCGTACCTGCCTGGCCGGAAAACGGCCCTTCGTTAAGGCGGAGGAATTCTAACATTCCCACAGGTCATCGAGTGGTTGACCAGTCTCACGCTATATCATGACAGTCAGTTTTCGGCTTTCTCTACTAAGGTGCTCGTCCGGATGAACCAGGGCACAATCGCAGTAGTTCTCCCGGTGCTACCTTAGCCGGCAAGGCGGAACGTAAGGCACCAAAACACAGGAGCCGGGCAAACCCAACATTTGACCAAAGACAATGATTCGGAGCTGATGCATATAGGGCCAAACTCGCGACGCCGAACACTCCCTAAGGTATTCGGTCTTTGTGGTATAAACCGGGCCTAAATAGTGGCCATTGTAAGAAGCCCCTTGTGTCCAGGTACGTGCATTGTTCTGGCATGGCCACATGCCAAGACGTCAGCATCCTTCTCAACGGTGGATATGTATCAACAAGAAACAGTAAAAAAGGTTTACGTAGGGTCTTAATCTAAAAAGAATCCTTGGAGCGGGTCCCTGCTGCACGTCTGCGCCTGTGTCTCCGTTGTGCCGTATCCTGGACGGGTGTAGCACGATGATCGTCTGTAAAAGAGAGGAAGTTAGGTGAAAAAGTTGTCGTGCAAGAAAAAGATAGTTTTTGAAAGAAACCATGTATATTTCAAGATGATAAGAAAGTGCCACTTGTCTGCGCGCGTTGAGCCCCTTGTATTGACAAATAGGGGTATGACCAATTATTCCGTATAAATAGCGGTGCCGGACTTGATTAGTTGTATCTGAGGTTTTGACGACCTATTGGATGCTTTCGCTTGTCCGGGCGCTTTTAGTGTGCGGCTGCCAAGGCAGCCTCACTCTCTTCGGCGCGCAGAGATCGCTTGATATTTCCGTGTACTGTTATGACGCCACGTGGACCGGGCATCTTGAGTGTGAGGGAGGCGTAGTGTGGTATTGCATTAAAGCGAGCGAAAGCTTCGCGTCCGAGCAGTGCTTGACAGCCACTTTGAAACGGAGCGATGTGGAAAGTTAAGTGCTCGCGACGGAAGTTGTCGGGGGAGCCGAATATAACTTGTAGTAGGAGGGAGCCCATACAACGAGCTCCTGGGCCTGGCATTACTCCTTTAAAGGTAGTACTGCTATGGCGAATTTGTGTTGGGTCTAACCCCATCCCGCAGATTGTATCCTGATATATTAGGTTTAGGCTACTGCCGCCGTCCATCAAGACTCTTGTGAAGTGATATCCGCCAATTACTGGGTATAATACCAGGGCAGCCCATCCTGCGTGTCGGATACTTGCTGAGTAATCGCGATGGTCAAAAGTGATCGGTTGAGACGACCAGTGGCAGGACTCCGCGGGGATGGGCACTTGGGTATATTTTCCTGGGAGTGTCGCGTTGTGTTTTCCCTTGATCACGTGTAACACGTTTACTATTTTGACTTCGGGTGAAAATTTCTTTTGTTCCCCCGTGTCTTGCTTGGGGGGCTCATCCTCATCTTCACTTGGGGTATCCTCCCCCTTGTGTACGGCGTTGAGCTTGCCGGACTGCTTGAAGACCCAACATTCTCTGTGGGTATGATTAGCGGGTTTACCAGGGGTACTATGGATCTGGCATACTTGGTCCAGAATTTTGTTGAGGCTGGACAGTTCATCCCTGGTGCCTTTAGGGGGCGGCTTTTGACCTAGCCGAGAGTTTTTGAATCCGGCATTTACTGCCGTGCCCTTCGTGATGTCTTCTTTAATTCGGCGTTTGTTATTGCTGTTGTGCCGTGATTTCCTGTTTCCATCTCTAACTTCAGATGTACTGGGGTTGCTGGTGCTGCATCTGGCTAGCCAGCTGTCCTCACCCGCACAAAAGTGGGTCATGAGGTTTGTTAATGCGGCCATCGTTCTCGGCTTATTTTGGGCGAGGTGTCTAGCGAGCCATTCGTCACGGACGCTATGCTTAAAAGCTGCCAAGGCTTCGACGTCCGGACAGTCGACAATCTGCTTCTTTTTAGTAAGAAACCTGTTCCAAAGCTTTCGGGCTGACTCTCCGGGCTGTTGAGTTATATGACTCAAATCGTCCGCATCCGGAGGTCGGACATAAGTCCCTTCAAAATTTACTCGAAAGGCGTCTTCGAGCTCCTCCCAACTTCCAATGGAGCTTTCGGGGAGGCCTTTGAGCTAGTGACGAGCTGGCCCTTTGAGCTTGAGGGGCAAATACTTGATGGCGTGGAGATCATCTCCTCGAGCCATATGGATATGGAGGATGTAGTCCTCAATCCAGACCCCAGGGTCTGTTGTTCCGTCGTATGCCTCTATGTTTACGGTCTTGAATCCCTCTGGAAATTCGTGGTCCAGCACCTCATCGGTGAAACATAGGGGGTGTGCGGCACCCCTGTAGCTGGGTGTACCGCGTTGTTCGGATGTTTTTTGTGTTGCGTTGTATGCTGGGGCGCACTTGCGTGGTTCATAGATGGATCTTGTTGCGCCGTCCTTTGGGTGCGAGCCCTCGCATGGGGTAGAGGGGTCGTCTATCCGACCAGGTGGCTGCTTTGATATTTGGTTGTGGAGGTTCTGAGTCTCCTCATCGAATTCGGGTAGCAGCTTCCGCTTTGGGTAGCTCTTGGAGGGGCGATTGTCGCCGTACCTTGCTACTGTGCTGAGTATTTTACTCCATCTGAATTGGAGTGTGTCTTGCGCGGCCTTGAGCCTTTGCTTCTGCTTTTTCAGGCTCCTCGCGGTGGCAACAAGCCTTTTACGGTCAGTCTGCTGCTCCGGGTGTCTGTCCGGCGTTATGTCGTCTGGACCATTATCCTTGATAGGATTTGTTTGTTCGGTTTGATTATCCAGATTGCCGTTGTCCGGCAGCAGTTCGCCCTGTTCCAGCGCTGGGTCTGTGTGAGCGCTCTTTCTGTCGAGGCGGGATTTGGGGCGGCGCTTGCATCGCCGCTTTGACTGCTTTTCGAGGGAACAAGCCTTCGGTGCGTCCTTCCGTTCCTCGTCGTCATCTTTTGGTGCGTCCACCATGTATACGTCACATGACGAGGTGGCGTTCCAGGGCCCAATGGGCGTTGGTTCCTCAACGTCTCCTTCATCGGCCTCCATATCGTTGATGTCTTCGGAGTCAAAGTCGAGCATGTCGGTTAAATCATCAACAGTGGCTACAAAGTGTGTGGTGGGTGGGCTTTGAATTTCTTCATCGTCCGCATCCCAATCTCGCTGACCGTAGTCCGGCCAGGGCTCTCCTGATAAAGAGAGAGACTTTAGTGATTTTATGATATCGCCAAAGGGCGAGTGCTGAAAGATGTCCGCGGCAGTAAACTCCATGATCGGTGCCCAATCGAATTTGATTGGCAGAGGTGCGGAGGGTTCGGAGTCTGGCTCCTTGGAGTCACGAGTCTCGCAGAGTACGGGGCTGGTGTTCGGCTCAATCGCCGTTAAGGTTGCAGCCCCCGAGGCGGCGTCCAACCGCACATCCTCGATCGGCGCAGTTGGCTCCGAATTAGGGATCGGAGCCGACGCGGGTGCGGCCTCCAGGGCACTGTTCGGCGGCAGAGCTAAATCATGCTCGTCGTGACAGAGCAGCGCGCTCGGCAGTGGCTCGAATCCGTCGAAGATCAAGTCTCCGCGGATGTCAGCCGTGTAGTTTAAACTTCCAAATCTGACCTGACGGCCAGGGGCGTAGCTTTCGATCTGCTCCAGATGGCCAAGTGAATTGGCCCACAGTGCGAAGCCACCGAAGATGAAGATCTGTCCGGGAAGGAAGGTCTCACCCTGGACTGCATCGCCATTGATGATCGTAGGAGCCATCGAGCCTGACGGCGACGACACAGAGGAACTCTCAATGAAAGCACCAATGTCGGTGTCAAAACTGGTGGATCTCGGGTAGGGGGTCCCGAACTGTGCGTCTAGGCTGGATGGTAACAGGAGGCAAGGGACACGAAGTTTTACCCAGGTTCGGGCCCTCTTGATGGAGGTAAAACCCTATGTCCTGCTTGATTAATATTGATGATATGGGTAGTACAAGAGTAGATCTACCACGAGATCGAGGAGGCTAAACCCTAGAAGCTAGCCTATGGTATGATTGTTGATGTGTATATTGTCCTATGGACTAAAACCCTCCGGTTTATATAGACACCAGATAGGGTTAGGGTTACATAGAGTCGGTTACAATGGTAGGAGATCTAAATATCCGTATCGCCAAGCTTGCCTTCCACGCCAAGGAAAGTCCCTCCCGGACACGGGATGGAGTCTTCAATCTTGTATCTTCATAGTCCAGGATTCCGGCTGAAGGTATAGTCCGGCTATCCGAACACCCCCTAATCCAGGACTCCCTCACCGCACAACACTATACGTTGTTCTCTTTGTCAGCGGTATGTTACTTGCCCGAGATTCGATCGTCGGTATCCAATACCTAGTTCAATCTCGTTACCGGCAAGTCTCTTTACTCGTTCCATAATACATCATCCCGTAACTAACTCATTAGTTATCATGCTTGCAAGGCTTATAGTGATGTGTATTACCGAGGGGGCCCAGAGATACCTCTCCGACAATCAGAGTGACAAATCCTAATCTTGATCTATGCCAACTCAACAAGTACCATCGGAGACACCTGTAGAGCACATTTATAATCACCCAGTTACGTTTTGTCGTTTGGTAACACAAAAAGTGTTCCTCCAGTATTCGGGAGTTGCATAATCTCATAGTCATAAGAACATGTATAAGTCATGAAGAAAGCAATAGCAATAAACAAACGATCAAGTGCTAAGCTAACGGAATGGGTCAAGTCAATCACATCATTCTCCTAATGATGTGATCCCATTGATCAAATAACAACTCATGTCTATGGTTAGGAAACTTAACCATCTTTGATCAATTAGCTAGTCAAGTAGAGGCATACTAGTGACACTATGTTTGTCTATGTATTCACACATGTGTTATGTTTCCGGTTAATACAATTGTAGCATGAATAATAAACATTTATCATGAAATAAGGAAATAAATAATAACTTTATTATTGCCTCTAGGGCATATTTCCTTCATCATAGTCTCTCGAGACATAGGCAGAGGAATTTCAATGGCAATTTCTTCAGCAGACTTGGCCTCCATTTCTCCAGCAACATTTTCATCAGCACTAGTGACTGGAACTTCTTCAGGAATAATGAGAAGAGAACTCTGATGTTCTTCAGAGCCCATGTGAATTTCTTCAGTTTGGACTAGGGACTAAGTAATCTGTTGCAGAGGGGTGAACAATGGTGAATTGGGGTGATGACTTTCCCAGTAGTCATCATTCAGAATTGGTGTGGTACACCGAATGTCCACATCTTCATCTTCATCATCTATTTCTTCGACGCCTGCCTCTTGAGTTGTGAACTGAGGCATGGGTGATGATACTAGAGTTGAAGGGATATCATCCACTTCAATTTCTTCATCCAACTGCTCTGACGTAGCAGCAAAAGGATCTTCTTCATCAGATTCACTTGGAATCACATATTCCTCACCAAAGGGAATAATCTCCTTTGATGGCATGCTTGATATGGGAACAACATCTATAGGATTTTCAAAGGAGCTTGTCGAAGTCTTCACTTTCTTTGGAGCTGAAGACTCTGAGGAAGTAGATGCTTTCCTTTTCTTCACAGCTGCTCGCTCTGCAGCCTTGGGTTTCTTCGCTTCTGATGTAGAAGGAAGGTTGATGCTTGTCTGTGTAGGAGGAGCAGAGGAAATTGGTGCAGTTTTTTTAGGCACAACTGATGCAGTTGCCCTGGCTTGTTCAGTTTCTTCAGGCGCTGTAGCAGATGCTTCAACAGGCCTGGCTTTTTCTTCAGGCACAACACTAGAGGTTGCCCTGGCAGTTTCTTCAGCGGCTGGAATTTCTTCATCAGCCCTGGTGCTTTCAGTTTCTTCAGCAGCCTGATTTTCATCAGCGGTGCTGGCATGTTCTTCAGTAGGCTAAGAAGATGATTCAGCCTGAGGAATTTCGTGTTGCGTTGGGGCTGCAACATTTGAGGTGAATCCCTTTGTCAGCTTGACGAATCTAACTTTGGCTCCCAACCAATCAACATAGTATCGGTCAAATTCATCACTGAGACCCTTGATTTCTGATTGCAGAGCAACAAGTTCATCAGGTGATAGCTTCAAAACATTTTGCATCAGAAAGTGCTCTTTCTTGTACTGAGCTTTCTTCACCTTCCTCCCTTGTTCAAATTTCCATTTTTCCTCATCAATGAAGGCCGTCGACACATGACTTTGGCCAGGAGTGAGGTTCAGCTCAGGCAAAGGAGTGTTGGGGTCCTTATGCCATAGGTCGATGAAGTCTAGGATCAGCTTGGGATCCAACATCAATGGCACATTACTGCCTTTGGATCTAGCGGCCCCGTGCTGTCTGTCTCTGATGATTTCAACTAATTCTTCATCATCAGCTTCGTCTTCACTTGATAGTCCTTGGAAGGCGACCTGCTTCTTGTGAGGACTTGGTCTTGTGCGTCGTCCAGCAGTGGCCTTTTTTCTTCAGCAGAGTTGGGCCTGCTGAGGACTAAGGAGGAGCTGAAGAACTTGCAGATGCTCCTAAGGCAATAGAGATGCCTGTGGTCCTTTGGCAAGAGGCGAGATGCGCAGGTGCCGAGGACTTTGCAGCAGTAGCTGGAGGTTTTGCAACAGTGGGAACCAGAGCTGCTTGAGGAATATGCCGTGAGGGCTTTGAGGAGCTTGGCCGTGAGGGCATTGCTGAGGAACTGGGCTTGTGCGCAGGCTTCTTGGGCATAGCCTTACTAGCAGAGGCCTCAGCAGCGGCAGCAACAGAGTCTTCATTAAATTTCCTCACTGCTTCTTTTGCCATTTTGGCCAACTTGACTTTCCGCTTGGCCAATTCACATGGAGAATCCTCACCGCGCTTTGAGGCTAGTGGGATCAGCAATTTGGCCAGGTGCCAACAAAGGTCTTGGATAAGGAGGGTGTAAAGCGAATTTCTTCATGTATTTTGGAGTTACATATCTCTACTCCCTCCATTCCCGTGCCCATCTCCTCTCTATCCTCTGTATGCGCACCTTGCGCTGATTCTTGTTCTCCTTGCCATGTTTGGCTTCATCAGGAGTGCAATAGTCCTCATAAATGTCACCAGGGATCTCAAAGGCTGTATTCACTTCCGGTCTCTTGCCTCCCTTCTATGGTCTCTTGCCATTAGCCATTTTCTTCAGCTGAGGAATTTGAACAATAGAATTCTTTGAAGAGGTATGCAATTTGTTTTTGAGGAACGCTGCAAATGAGTTAAGTTGATGAGAACCTAGTGATTCAGCAGCGGACATGTGTACCTGTGAATAGAGTATAGGTGCGAAGAATTTGGAGAGGTCACATGTGTTCTCAGAAGTTTTTCAAGAAAATCAAGTTTGAGGCATTTGACCAGGAGTGTCTTGAGGAATTTCACTAAGCAGTCTTTGAATTAGGTTCCAGAGTTGTATAGATTGAAAATCCACAATTGAGGAATCTGGAATAAAAATGTTGCTTAGAGAAACAAATCAAGAAACAGATGCATGTGTGGTGTTTAAGAGTGTGGAAGTTGAAGAATAAAGACATTTTGAGGATTTTGTGGAAATCATCAGAATCAACAAGGGTTGTAAAAATAGATTTTATTTACCATTGATGAAGAACATGACGAAATGGGAGTGGAAGTTGAGAAGTTCATCTGTTGAGATCTTCCACGCCCTAACTTGGCGGCAGAAGACAGCTACAGCGGTGGCGGAGTGAAGATTTTCGCGGCTGGAGCGAGTGCAATGACGACGAGCTCAAGCCAGTGAAGCTCTTCCTCACTAGCGACGATAGAAGTAGCGGCGATGCTAGGTCAGAGAGCTCGAGCGAGGGGAGTGAGGTCGAGCGGGGTAAATGCAGTCTAAGGAGGGTGAGGGGTATTTATAGCTGAGGTGAAAAACCTCTCGTCCGAAGAAGATGGACGAACGTGCCCCTGACCCTTCTCATCCTAGCGGCATGTGTCACCCACGTACAGTGAGATGGAGATCATGGGTGAATAAAATAACCATATCATGGGATGTGGAACAGTTTGAGCGGCAAAAGCCGAAAATTCAGATAAGAAGATTTTAAAGTTTTGTTCGCAAATTGTTCAGCTGACAAGGACATAGTGAAT
This sequence comes from Triticum urartu, assembly GCF_003073215.2. Classification (NCBI taxonomy): domain Eukaryota; kingdom Viridiplantae; phylum Streptophyta; class Magnoliopsida; order Poales; family Poaceae; genus Triticum; species Triticum urartu. The sequence continues at coordinate 239,828,824 of NC_053026.1, forward strand.
ATTTTGAATGAGTTTCAAATAGAATGTAGATGAAGAATTTGTGAACAAACTGGGTTGAGTTTAGCATAGAGGGGGAAGTGTCCGATCACATTCACTTAGCAAAAAAGTCAACTTGAAGAATTAGCAATGAGTGAATGATGTAGAGGACAGAAAAACTCAATAATATATACAGTCAATGAAGAACACGGTCGGAAAGAGTGAAGACTTGAAAAGTTGAAGAATTTGAACAATCGAGGAGTTTCAAAAATAAAGAAAAACTCAAATTGAATATTTTCAACTTTTGTTGGTGGCGTGACCCACCGTATAAGAATTATGATTTCAGACGTCGCGTACAATTGTTGTAGGGCTCTAAGAATAAAATTCTTCATTAATTTCTTGACACTTAGAGGGTTAGTCTTCATTGATGGAAGAAAAACGTTACTTCGTGTGTTGCACATCTAAGTCATCAATTTGCATAAGTGTTAGGATGTGTGTCCTTTTCGAAGGACATTCAAAGATTCTATGATATTTAGATCACACCGCAACTTGCTAAATCTCTTCTCATCCAAGGGCTTTGTGAAGATGTAGCTATTCTTCAGTCTTCACGTGCTCAATAGAGATGTCGCCCATCAACACATGATCTCAAAGAAAATGATGACGAATCTGGATGTGCTTTGTCTTCGAGTGCTGAACTGGATTATGAGCAATCTTGATGGCACTCTCATTGTCATAGAAGAGTGGAACATTCTTCACATTGATGCCATAGTCCTTGAGGGTTTGCTTTATCAATAGCAACTAAGCACAACACGAACCAGGAGCAATGTTCTCAGCTTCAGTAGTAGAGACTGATACACAGTTCTGCTTCTTCGAGGACCAACATACTAAGGATCATCTGAGGAAATGGAATGTGCCTAATGTTGACTTGAGGTCCACACGATCACCGGCATAGTCAGAGTCGGAATATCCAATGAGATCAAAAGCCAAGCCCTTGGGATACCATAATCCAAATGTTGGAGTGTGAGCTAGATATTGAAGAATATGCTTCATAGCCTTATGGTGTGATTCCTTCGGTGTAGCTTGAAAATGGGCACACATGCAAATACTAAGCATAATATCTAGCCTAGATGCACATAGATACAATAAAGATCCAATGATGGAGTGGTATACCTTTTGATTGAAGTCAATACCATTTTCATCAGTGCATAGATGGCCATTTGTGGGCATAGGGATTTTGACGCCTTTGCAATCTTGCATGCCGAACTTCCTCAACACATCCTTGAAGTATTTCTCCTGGGATATGAAGATGTTGTTGCGCTGTTGATGAAATTGAAGACCTAAGAAGAATTTCAATTCTCCCATCATAGACATTTGATATTCCTCACTCATCATATAGGCAAATTCGTCAGCGTAACGTTGGTTAGTACAGCATAAGATAATATCATCAACATAGATTTGGCACACGAATAATTCATCATCATAGGTTTTGGTGAAAATAATTGGGTCAAGTGAACAAGTTTTGAAGCCTTTCTTCATGAGGAATTCCCTCAAAGTATCATATCATGCCCGAGGGGCCTACTTGAGGCCATAGAGGGCCTTACTGAGTCTGAAGACTTTTCCAGGATGCTTTGGATCTTCAAAACCTGGGGGTTGAGCAATATATACTTCTTCCTCAAGCTTACCATTGAGGAATGCACTTTTCACATCCATTTGATGTAAGATGATATTATTATGGTTAGCATAAGCAAGTAATATGCGAATAGCCTCAAGTCTAGCAACAGGTGCAAAAGTTTTATCGAAAGCAATTCCTTCAACCTGTGTGTAGCCTTGAGCTACAAGTCGTGCCTTATTCCTCACCATAAGGCCATTTTAATCTCACTTATTGCAGTAGATCCATTTGGTGCCAATGATATTGTGCTTGCGTGGGTCTGTTCGCTTGACAAGTTCCCAGACATTGTTGAGCTCAAATTGATGAAGTTCCTCTTGCATCGCTTGAATCCACTCAGGCTCCGGAAGTGCCTCATCTATTTTGGTGGGGTCTCTGATAGAGACAAAAACAAAGTTCCCACAAAAGTTAGACAAATGTGAAGCTTTTGAGCGTGTGAGAGGACCTGGTGCTTTGATGCCGTTGATGATTTTCTCAATCTGTACTTCATTTGCCATGCGAGGATGAGGGGGTTGATGGTGTTGAGTGGGCTTAGCATTTTCTTCAGAGCCATTTTCTTCAGGTGCACCAGCATGATGTTCTTCACGTTCTGGAATGACTTCTTCAGCAGATTCTTCGGTACGAATGACATCCTCAGTAGCCTTGAACTTAATGGATTCCTCAGGAGACATTTCATCTAGAACACGAGGTGGGTGCTCTCTTTGCGAGCCGTTAGTTTCATCGAACCGGACATCTACAGTTTCAATAACCTTGTGGTGATAGGTGTTGAAGACTCTATAGGTGTGCGAGTCCTTTCCATAACCAAGCATAAAACCTTCATGTGCTTTTGGTGAAAATTTAGAGTTGTGATGAGAATCTCTAGTCCAACATTTAGCACCGAAGACTTTGAAATAACTCACATTGGGTTTCTTGTCAGTGAGGAGTTCATATAAGGTCTTTGAAGAATTTGTGAAGATATACCCTGTTGATGATGTGGCATGCAGTATCAATTGCCTCAGGCCAGAAGCATGGAGGCGTCTTGTATTCATCAAGCATAGTGCGAGCCATCTAAACAAGAGTCATGTTCTTGCGCTCCATGATGCCATTCTACTGAGGAGTATAAGGAGCAGATAACTCATGAGTAATACCAAGTTCATGAAGATAGTCATCAAGACCAGTATTCTTGAACTCGGTCCCATTGTCACTTCTGATGTGCTTGATCTTCACACCAAAGTTGGTTGAAGCCCTCAAGGAAAATCGTTTGAAGACTTCCTGCACTTCAGTTTTGTAAGTGATGATATGCACCCATGTATAACAAGAATAGTCATCAACAATGACAAAGACATATAAAGATGCAGCATTAGTGAATGTGGCATAATGAGTAGGGCCAAAGAGATCCATGTGAAGCAATTCAAATGGATGAGTGGTAGTCATGATAGTCTTTGAGGGATGCTTGTCCTTGGTAATTTTTCCAGCTTCACAAGCTCCACACAGGTGATCCATGAGGAATTTGACACCCTCGATGCCAATGACATGCTTCTTCTTCGCGAGCGTGTGCAAGTTCCTCATGCCAGCATGACCAAGTCATTGATGCCATAGCCAGCCTTCAAAAGCTTTTGCAAGTAGACATGTAGGAGGTTGTGGTCCTATAGAGAAATCAAAAATATACAAGTATCCCCTCCTAAAGCCTTCCAAGACTTTGGAATTGTCAGCTTCCATGATCACAACACAACAATACTTGCCGAAGACAACAACCATATCAAGATCACAAAGCATTGAGGCAAACATGAGGTTGAACCCTAAGGACTCGACAAGCATGACTTTGTCCATGTGTCGATCCTTTGAGATTGCAACCTTACCTAGACCCAATACCTTGCTTTGCCTTTGTCAGCGTAGGTGATATGCTTCTGATGCGATGGAGATAAGGCAGTGTCCATCAATAAGTTCCTATCACCAGTCATGTGATTTGTACATCCACTGTCGAGGACCCACTCAGTAGCATTGGGTTGATCATCATGTAGATGAATTAGTGCATCTTACGAACTCATATACTTCAGCAGTGAAGAATATGACATCAAATTCATCAGATCAATTTCATCAAGCAATAGAACAAATATAGCAATATGAGGATGTGAGAAATGAAAATTCATTTCTTCATGATTAGCTTGCATCCTTTCAAGCATATTCAGGTCTCCAGCAAATTCTTCAGATGTTTAAGTTCGCGTGGAGACCTGACCCTGCATAACAGATTAGTTCTTTTTCTTCACCACCCACATCTGGAGGGGTGGCAAAGAGTTCATCATTCTGCGAGCTCCATAAGAGAAAGGTGGCATAGACACTAGTCCACTTTGTTTCACAGAAGAGGGGTTAGAGTAAGCATATGAATAAGCAGAGAAATTCTTCGAGGACTTATGAACATAATTATTTGAAGAATAATGCACATATTCATAGCCCTTAGGCTTTCCCTACAAAACAAAAGTGTTAGCACGATGTTGTTCATATGAGGATTTTGATCCATATGAGGAATTTGATCCACGTGAGGAATTTGGTCCATATGAGGACTTGGATCCATATGAAGACTTTGGTCCATATGAAGAATTTGATCTGGGGTTCCTATTCTTCATAGGTGGTGTCATGATGACATTCACCTGAAGACTTTCAACACACCTTTTGGGAACCCACATTTTCGTCATAGGAGGACCGTTCCTGCAGTTAGTGCCAACATATCTAGCAAATACTTCACCATTCTGATTTTTGAACAGTTTATAGTTGGAGTCAAATGACTCATCAGAAGAATATGAAGATTCACATGTAAAGCCGGATAAAGTGGATGGATCTACGGGAGGTCCTTTTGCAGCAACCCATGAGGTTTTGGGATACTGCTCAGGTTTCCAGTAGGTCCCATCAGCTTGAGTTTCCTCTCAAAGGCAATACCCTCTTTCCTAGGGTTCCTGTTGAGGATCTTCTTTTTAAGCACATCACAAAGAACCTGATGCCCTTTGAGGCTTTTGTACATGCCTGTCACATACAATTCCTTCAAACCTGCATGGTCGATGATACTAGTAGCATCCTCAGGCGAGGAATTTTTGATAGCAGAGACAATTGAAGAATTTGCAGCAACAGAAGCATTTGAACTTTCAAGTGAAGAATTAGTAGATTCACGTTCAATGCATTTCAAACATGGTGGAATGAATTCATCCTGAGCGGAACTGATCTGTTGAGCAAGCAATGAATCACATTCCTTCTGAAGATCTTCATTACTCACCCTTAGCTGCTCAAGATCTTGCTTTCTTTGAAGAAATTCATAGGAAAGCTTCTCATGATCAGATAAGAGTGTTATGATGACTTTGAAGGTTGTCAAACTTAGTCTGAAGTCTCTGAAGATTATCAGTCAGAGTTTGAGTTCGATCCATTTCGTCACCCAACAGGTCATCGCTTTTGTCTAGCATATTTTGAACCTTTTCAAAAGCCTTTTGTTGTTTCACAACAATCTTAGCAGGTCTAGATTAGCTAGGCTTGAGGTTTTCATCAGATTCATCCTCACTTGATTCAGAGGAGGGGCATTTGAGTACCTTGGCACCTTTTCCCATGAAGCAATAGGTGGGAGCATAGTCATCATCACCATCGTTAGCAGTCTTGGTGAAGTCATTTTCCTCAAAGTAGAAGATGGACTTGCTGACAAAAGCAGTAGCGAGGGCTAGGCTCGCCACACCAGTGTCTGAATCCTTAGATGCCTCCTCTTCCTCATTTTACTCAGATTCAGCTTCAGAGTCCATTTCCTTGCCAATGAATGCTCGGGCCTTTTTCGAGCTGCTATTCTTGTGAGATAAAGACTTTGAAGATTTTGACGATGAGGACTTTGAAGATTACTTCTTGTTCTTTGATTCATCAGAACTGTAATCCTTGTATTTCTTCTTCTTTGATTCCTTCTCCCAATCAGGACAATCAGTGATATAGTGACCAGATTTCTTGCATTTGTGGCAAGTTCTTTTCTTGTAGTCACGGGATGAGGAATCAGATCTCATGTCATCACCTCTTGAGGATTTACCAAAATCACCACGTCTTGAGAACTTCTGGAATTTCCTCATGAGCAATGCTAGCTCCTGGCTCAGTTCTTTAGGATCACCAAAGCTGCTACCAGAATCCTCACCTTCAGATTCAGAGACTGCCTTGGCCTTTAGTGCACGTGATCTGCCATAGGTTGGTTCATAGAGATCTCTCTTCTCAGCAAGTTGGAACTCATGAGTGTTTAGCCTCGCGAGGATATCAGCGGGATCAAGTGACTTGTAGTCTCCACGTTATTGTATCATCAATGCCAGAGTGTCAAATGTGAAATCAAGCGATCTCAGAAATTTCTTCACCACCTCATGGTCGGTGATGTCAATGGCACCAAGTGCTTGAAGCTCATTTGAAATTTCAGTGAGGCTATCAAAGGTTTGCTTAACATTTTCATTGTCGAGTCTTTTGAAGCGGTTGAAGAGATTGTTAAGAACGTCAACTCGAGAGTCATGCTGTGTTGAGACTCCTTCATTGACCTTGGATAGCCTATCCCAGATAAGCTTAGCTGTCTCCAAAGCACTCACTCTGCCATACTGCCCTTTGCTCAGATGGCCACATATGATGTTCTTCGCTTGAGGGTCAAGTTGCTTGAATCTCTTCACATCAGCAGCGTTAATGGTAGGAGTGATGGAGAGAATGCCATTTTGCAAAACGTACCAGAGATTGTTGTCATTTTCCTCAATATGCATTCGCATCTTATTCTTCCAGTAGGGGTAGTCCATCCCATCAAAGGTAGGACACCCAGCAGAGACCTTGATCATACCTGCAGTCGACGTAACTAAAACTCCAGGCGGTTAAACCAAAACCACACAGAACAAGGGAGTACCTCCCTCTGATACCAATTGAAAGTGCATTATATCAACTAGAGGGGGTGAATAGGCGATTTTTACGAATTCTTCACTAAGGAATTTCAGGGTGAGGAAATTCCTAAGCAACAAACTACTTAGCAGCGGAATAAGTACTCAGATGCAAGCATAACAGAGTGGTAGCACAGTCATCATGATGAAATGAAAACAAGCACAGAGTACAAATAGCGTAAACACATGATAAGCATGCTGAAGACAAAGTGACTGAAGAAATAGGATTGAGGAAATTGAGAAAGTCTTCAGTGAAAGTCTTCAAATAGTAACGATCAAATACTTCTACACAGAAATGAGGAAATGAAAGGGTATAGGAAATAGAACCAGTAGCTTGGTGAAGAAAGTGGTCTGGTAGACCAGTTCCAACTGATGTGACAGTCGTACGTCTGGTTGGAATGGCTAGGTATTTAAACCTGAGGACACACAGTCCTGGACACACAGTCCTAACCGTATTCTCCTTGAGCTAATGTCACACAGACCTTGCCCAATCACTCGTGGTAAGTCTTCAGGTGACTTCCAAACCTTCACAGACTCAGTCACTCGACGAACCACAATTTCCTCTTGGATGGTCTATACCATGACGCCTAACCATCTGGAAGATGCATAGTCCTCAAAGGTAACAAGCATCGGTTCCACACAGGAACAATCTCTTCAGTGATGCTCAATCGTTTTGGGTTTGTAGGTGTTGGATTTGGGTTTTCCCCAATTGATGATTTTCGCCCAAATTCCTCAGAGGATGGGATGCTCTAAATGACAAGTGTCAGTTTCTTGCGGAGCAGCCAACTAGCTAGTAGTTGTAGGGGGTGGCTATTTATAGCCTAGGGAGCAACCCGACATGACAAGACATAAATTCTCTTCAATGATATGACCGTTAGGTGGGTAGATATTTTGGGACAGTTGGCGCATAGCACAACAAAGGTCAGAAATTTGGCTATCAAATTCCTCAGGGCTATCATGTTCCTTACTTGTAGGCAATCCGCGCTGGTGAATTCCTAACTCCTCAGTCAGAACAAATTCCTCAGAGACCAGAATATCTTCGTCTCTGTCACTGAAGAAATTGACTAAACTGTATGAGATTTCCAATGGCTTCACTCGAAAGGATTGGTAGGTGTAGGATTTTGAGATGAGCATCACTTGGAAAATTTTCCTTAGTTTTACCTCGACCCCGTTTAATAGTACGGTGTTTCCTATGACTCAAGAAAGAGAAAATGAAACTATGAAAACAAAAGTCTTCACGCTTCACATTCCTCGCATGAATATCGAGTCTTCAGGATCACACCAAATTCTTCACTTTCAAAGTCTTTAGAAAGCCAAAGTCTTTAGTTGAAGACATTCATTTTTACGGGTCGACTTTCACTGTAAGTATCAAACTCCTCATAGACTTATAGACCTATGTACACTCACAAACGCATTAGTCCCTTAACCTATAAGTCTTCAATACACCAAAATCACTAAGGGGCACTAGATGCAGTTACACATCTTCATCGCCATTTTCATCATCAACGGCTCTATGGACTATAGCACCTGAGAGATGGTGGAGAAGGATGGGGACAGAGTGGGATAACAACATCGTTTCCCCTCTGGTCCTGTCTAAGCTCTGTCACCTTCTCCCGTCATGGCCAAGTAATGACGAAAGCCAACAAATAGGGTGACGAGGCCACCCCGCGCGGATCAGGTAGCGTGGATGCACCACGAGCCCCGTTCGTAGAAGAAGGTGACGCACAAATGTACATGGCTCTCTCTCTCTACCACTCTCACTTTTTGACAATCGAGCTGCTTTGGGTCCTAGCATCGTCAACGTCGATGAGCCCATGCGATACTCGTTTCAGCATTTACCCTACTTAGGGAAATCCTGAGTAGAGCGCCCGTGCAAATCCGTTGATCAGTGCCCTGACAAGCACACTCCAGCAATGCCATCCGCGTTACGTGACTTTTTGTGCCAGACGCCCTTGGGTTGTTTAGAAAACATGAAAAGAAGGATAGAGAAACTCGCCATGCCCGGCAACGCATCCTGCCGCCCACAAGAATATATATATATATGATTATGACCGGCCCCTGCCCGGGTCAGAAATTGGTACGCATATGACACCTTCCTTCCCGAAGCTTACGATCCCAACAAGCGGCAGCAGTTAAAAGGGATGGATGGGGGCACAGATAAGAGCTATGTTCATGCTATCCTTGCATTATTACGGATTTTTGGATTTCCATGTTTGTTTATCCCTAGAGCACCGAAGTGTTTGTATGATGAAATATTTCACATGAAGATACCTCTGTTAGATTCTTGTCTGCACCCTCGTTCCATCCAGAGCCAGCTCGTGGAATGAGTGGTTGCATCGAAAACTAATGAGGAAAAACCTGTCGGGATGCATCCACGCCAAAATAACTGTTGAGGGCCAGACCCTCACGACCATTGTGGTAATATGATACCGGCAGGCAACGTGAATGCGCAATAGAGACTAATCAAGCGAACACTACATGGATAAAACTCAAAATGGATAAACATGCAATTCAGGCTAAGCAAAAGTATTAAACTCCACATGAAGCATAAACATAACAAAGTCTGAACACAAGACATGCATCATTGTTTTGATTAGAGGACTGCAGAGCAGTAGGAATAATTCAAGGACGGGCCTGCCGGGCACCTACAACGAGAACCCTGTTGGTGAAGGGAGTGGCTTTCTCCTCGGCGGCAGAAATGTCAACACCCCATGGCGGCTTCCTGAAACCATGAGTGAGGTCGAGATCCGGGTGGCGGCAAGCGATGTTGCTCAAGACCATGAAGAGGGAGTTACGGGAAATACACCGGGATTTAGGGTCGAAGCGGCCAGCTCTTCCCTCCTCGTGCGTCTTCAACTTGGAAATCAACTCAGTGAAGAAAACCCCAACTTAGCACTGGGGTCCTCCTGCTTGCTTGCCGAGTAGACTGGCCCCTCCATGCCCATTGCTGTGGTATGAGCAGTAAGGCGATCGGCGATGTCGATCAAGCTTTTGATCCAGAGGTTGACTTGTCCAGAGTGGTTCTCTAGCTTTGAAAGTTCGTTATGTCGACTAGAGGGGGGTGAATAGGCGACTTTTATGAATTCTTCACTAAGGAATTTCAGGATGAGGAAATTCCTGAGTGAAGAACTACTTGCAGTGGAATAAGTACTTAGAAGTAAACATAATAGTGCATGAGGATGGTCTTCATGACGAACTGAAAACAAGCACAGAGTACAGAAAGCGTAAACACATGATAACACTAGATAAGACAAACAGACTTAAGAGATTGAACTGAGGAAATTGAGAAAGTATTCAGTCAAAGTCTTCAAACAGATATGAACAAGCACACAACACAGAAATGAGGAAATGGAAGGGTTGAGGAAATGGAACCAGGTAACTTGGTAAAGACAATGATTTGGTAGACAAGTTCCAACTGTTGTGACAGTTGTATGTCTGGTTAGGGCGGTAGGTATTTAAACCTGAGGACACACAGTCCTGAACACGCAGCTCAGGACACTCAGTCCTCACCGTATTCCCCTTGAGCTAAGGTCACATAGACCTCGCCCAATCACTCGTGGTAAGTCTTCAGGTGACTTCCAAACCTTCACAGACTTGGTCACTCGGCGATCCACAATTTCCTCTTGGATGCTCTAGACCATGACGCCTAACCGTTTGGAAGATGCACAGTCTTCAAAGGTAACAAGCGTCGGATCCACGCGGGATCAATCTCTTCGGTGATGCTAAATCACTTGGGGTTTGTAGGTGTTTGGTTTGGGTTTTCCTTACTTGATGATTTTCACTCAAAGTCCTCGGAGGATGGGATGCTCTCAAAGGACAAGTGTCAGTTTCTCTTGGAGCAGCCAAACAGCTAGTGGTTGTAGGGGGAGGCTATTTATAGCCTAGGGAACATCCTGACATGATAAGACATAAATGCCCTTCAATGATATGACCGTTAGGTGGGTAGATATTTTGGGACAGCTGGCGCATAGCACAGCAACGGTCGAAATTTTGAGTAGCAAAATCCTCAGGGCTATCATGTTCCTCACTATGTAGGCAATCCGCACTAGCGAGTTCCTAACTCCTCAGTCAGAACAAATTCCTCAGAGACCAGAAGAACTTCGTCTCAGTCACTGAAGAAATTGACTGAGCTGTATGAGATTTCCAGTGGCTTCACTCGAAGGGATTGGTAGGTGTAGGATTTGAGTTGAGCATCACATGGAAATTTTTCCTTAGTATTTCCTCAACCCCCTTTAATAGTACGGTGTTTCCTATGACTCAAGAAAGAGAAAATGAAACTACGAAAACAAAAGTCTTCACGCTTTATGTTCCTCGAATGAATACCAAGTCTTCAAGGTCACACCAATTTCTTCACTTTCAAAGTCTTCAGAAATCCAAAGTCTTCATTCGAAGAACTTCATTTTTAGGGGTCGACTTTCTCTGTAAATATCAAACTCCTCATAGACTTATGGATCTGTGTACACTCATAAACACATTAGTCCCTTAACCTATAAGTCTTCAATACACCAAAATCACTAAGGGGCACTAGATGCACTTGCAATCTGCCCCTTTTTGGTGATTGATGACAATATAGGTTAAGTTTCCAACGTGGATAAACATATGAAGTGTAAATACTGGAATTGAGGAATTTGATTGCAAGATATAGAAGAACTCCCCCTGAAGATGTGCATAGTGAGGAATTTGCTTTTGAAGCAATGCACACTTGAAGAGTAGAATCATGGAGATCTCCCCCTATATCTTGTAATTCATACACGCATTGACATATAATATGAAGAATTTGAAATGCATGATGAAATATGGTGACTGATGTAATTCAGCATGCGTGCATTAACATTAATGAGGAATAAGCATGCAGGAAAGCACATCAAAAGTATCAGGCCACCATAGAGTTTAAGATTGCAACTCGATCCAGCAAAGTCTTCAAAAGAACGAGAGTTGTAACTTAGAAAAAAACGCCAATAAAAGTAGACCCGCTTGAAGACTAACTCAAATTTCCCCCCCTTTGTCATCGAATGACCAAAAGGATTGAAAATGAGGACTAACACCCCTGAAGAATATCAAGTTGATGGAGGAGCACCAGCGTTGTTGGGGTCGTTTGTCGTGGTAGGGCCTGCCGTAGTGTCGTCCAAGTCTTCATACTCGTCGGTGTCGCGGGATGAAGAATATGAGCTGGTCACCGAACAAGGAACCTTGACCTTCTTGAATTTCTTCGGAGGAGGTGCAGACCAGTCAAAGTTCTCCTTGAGAACCATTTTCTTCAGATCTTCTTCACCATACAGATGTGATAGGACAACCCAGGTGCGATCGAAAACTTCATGGAGGTAGTAATGGTTTTTCTTCACAACATTATGTGTAGCAGTCATGTTGTGAAGAATAGAACCAAACTGACGCTTAACCCATTTATGATTTCGATCCACCTTCTGGTGAAGACTAAGAAGCAGCTCACGGTCAGTCATCACACGTGGAGCTGTGGCTTGAGGAGTAGACTTGGGTGCATTGGCAGCAGAATCATGAGTGGCAGGGTCATCATTGGTGGAGTAAGATGCATCTTTGCGAAACTGACCATCCAATGGACGAATGCCTTCATCAATGACAAGAAGTATCTTGCCCTTTTCATCAGTTGAAGTAAAAAGTCTGCTTGAGGACTTCAATCAGGGGAAGATAGCTGAGGTGATTCTGAAAATCAGCCTTGTAGTTGAGTGAAGACCTTGTTCTAAGGAATCTCATAATCCAAGGAGCATAAGGCTTCGACTCAAACGGAGAGAGTGCAACATTTGCCAGAGTGCTCATGAAGAAATCATAATAATTGAGGAATGCTATGAATGATGTTGAATAGCAGATTCTTCATGATGCCAACTATTTCATCATTAGATGAGTCGTGGCCTCTGATGGGACTCATTGTCCTTGTGAGAATGTGATAGACTGTTCTGGGCACATAGAGTAAGTCCTTTACGAGGAATTTGGTCATCGGAGCTAGACCAGGCTTCAGAGGCTTCATTAACACTTGCATGTAATGAGAATTGAGTTCAGGTTCTTGGTACAGGTAGCGAGCTGCTTCACTGGGTGGACTGATGGGCAGGGCGTGAAGCAATTCAGAGGTCGGTGCCTTATAATGAGTATTATCGGTCATCCAGTACAAGACCCAGGTGTTGATGTCTTCAGGATCACCGGTGATGTGTAGTGTCGCATAGAACTGAAGAATGAGCTCTTCATTCCAATCAATAATGTCAGAGGAAAAGTTGAGGAGGCCTGCGTCATGAAGCACACTGAGCACAGGAGTGAAACAAGGGATTGATTCCATGTCCACATGAGGAATATGCTCATGGAAGAAGATTTTGTCCTTGTTGAAAAGCAGTGAAGAATAGAAGTTGGCCTGGCTTGCGGTCGAGAAACGCTTCCTCCTTAGACGAGCAGAGTCATAAGGATTTTAGTCGGTGAAGAATACATGCTCACCAAAGAAGTCATCATCCTTGAATTTTTGCTTCTTCGAGAAGGGATCCTTTGGCTTGGGGTGAGGAGTGTCAGTCAATTGCACCACAACCTCAGGGATCTCGATCTGAGGTTCCACGGGCTAAGAAATTTCAGGTACGTCTTCAGTGGCAGCCTAGGACTTCAATTCTTCATTTACATGTTCATCAGCACTAGTGGCTGGAATTTCTTCATGGATGGACGGAGTTGCACGAGGTTCTTCAGATCCCATTTGGACTTCAGTAGTTACTGGGGACTGAGGAATTCGTTGAAGAGGTGTGAACAAAGGAGAGTTGGGGTGCTGACTTTCCTAAAAGTCATCATTCACCACTGGCGTGGTGCATCCAATGTCCACATCGACTTCTTCATCCATTTCTTCAACACCGGCCTCTTCAGCAGTGAACTGAGGCATGGGCGATGAGATAATTGGGGTTGAAGGGATTTCATCCACTTCAATTTCTTCATCCAATTGCTCTGACGAAACAGCAGAAGGATTCTCTTCATCAGATTCACTTGGAATCACATATTCTTCATCAAAAGGAACAAGGTCCTTTGATGGCATGGTTGAGATAGGAACAGCATCAATCGAGTTGTCAAATGAGCTAGTGAATGGCATCATCTTCTTCGGGGCTGAAGAATCTGATGAAGTTTATGCCTTCCTTTTCTTCACTGATGCACGCTCTGCAGCCTTGGTCTTCTTCACATCTGATGCAGATGAAAGGATCGGAGTTGGTTTAGGCGAGGAGGAGCAGAGGAATTTGGTTGAATTTCTTCAGGCACAACTGATGCAGTTGCCCTGACGTCTTCACTTTCTTCACACACAACACTAGTGGTTGCCCCGGCAATTTGTTCAGCAGATGGAATGCAGTCATCATCCCTGGAATTAGCATTTTCTTCAGCAGCCTGATTGTCATCAGCGGTGCTGGCATTTTCTTCAGTAGGCTGCGCAGATGCTTCAGCCTGAGGAATTTCTTGTTGCGTTGGGGCTGCAACATTTGAAGTGAATTGATCAGTGAGTTTCACAAAACGGACCTTGGCTCCAAGCCAATCAGCACGGTAGGCGTCAAATTCATCACTGAGTTTCTTGATCTCGGATTGAATAGTGACAAGTTCTTAAGTTGTCATAGAGACAACGTTTTTTCTTTAGGAAGCGCTCCTTCTTGTACTGCACTTTCTTGATCTTCCTGGCCTTCTCAAACTTCCATTTTTCTTCTTGTATGAAGTGAGTCAACATATAACTTTGGCCATGAGTCAACTTGAAGTTAGGCATAGGAGTAATAGGGTCCTTGTGCCATAGATCAATGTACTCAAGGATCAACTTTGGATCCAAAAGCAGAGGCACACTTGTGCCCTTGGCTCTAGCAGCCTTGACCAGCCTGTCTCTGATGATTTCTGCAAGTTCATCATCATCAGCTTCGTCTTCATCGGACGGCACTTGGAAAGCGACCTGCTTCTTTTGAGGACTTGGTCCAGAGCCTCGTCTAGTAGTTGCCTTGTTCTTCAACAGAGTGGGACCAGTTGAAGAATGCAGTGGTGCTGAGGAACTAGCAGATGCTCCTGAGGCAATAGAGATGACCGTCGTCCATTGGTATGTGGCGAGATGCGTAGGAGCTGAGGATTTTCTTGGAGCAGCTGAGGACTTCAGCGGAGGAGCTGAGGATTTTGGAGTGAGAGCATCTTGAGGAGTTGGCTGTGAGGGCTTTGAAGAATCTGGCCGTGAGGGCATTGCTGAGGAACTTGGCCATGAGGGCTTTGCTGGTGAAGCACTTGGCTTATGAGCAGGCTTCTTCGCCATGGCCTTCTTCGGCTTGCTTGCAGAGGCCTCAGAAGTGGCAGCAGCAGCTGCAGAGTCTTCATTGAATTTCCTCACTGCTTCTCTTGCCTGTTTGGCCAACTTGGCCTGGCACTTGGCCCATTCATCAGGATAATCCTCACCGCGCTTGAGGCTGGTGGGATCTGCTTCTTGTCGAGGTGCCAATGGAGGTGTTGGCCATGGAGGATTTAGAGCGAATTTCTTCATGTACTTGGGAGTAACATACCTATACTCCCTCCACTCTCTTACCCATCTCCTCTCAATCTTTTGAATGAGCACCTTGTGCTGATTTTTGTCCTCCTTAGGGTGTGTGCAGTACCCAGCATAAATATCATCAGGGATTTCAAACGTTGTGTTGACCTCAGGCCTCTTTCCTCCTTTCTGTGGCTTCTTTCCATTAGCCATTCTCTTTAGATGAGGAATTTGAACAATGGAATTCTCTAAAGATGTATGCAACTTTTCTTCGAGGAACGCTGCAAATGAGTTAAGTTGATGAGAACCTAGTGATTCAGCAGCTGACATGAGTACCTGTGGACAGAGTATAGTTGCGAGGAATATGGGGAGGTCATATGCGTTCTCAGAGTTTTTTCAAAAAGAACAAGTTTGAGGAATTTGACCAGATGAGTCTTGAAGAATTTCACTAAGTGTTCTTTGTCTTAGGTTCCAGAGTTGTATAGATCGAAAATCCACACAATTGAGGAATCTTGAAGAAAAAAATAGCTTAGAGAAATGAATCAAGAACAGATGACACGTGAGGTGTTCAGTGTGTGACGAAATTGAAGAATAAACACCTTTGAAGATTTTGTAGTTATCATTTGAATCAAGAAGGGTAGTAAAAGTAACTTTTAATTACCCTGGACGAAGAACACGACGAAATGAGAGGTGTAGATGTGAAGTTCATCAGTTCAGAGCTTCCACGCCCTAACTTGGCAGAGGAAGACAGCTATGGCAGCGGTGGAGTGGAGAAATCTGCAGCCGGCGCGAGTACGACGGCGACGAGGTCGAGGCAGTGAAGCTCTTCCTCACCGGCGATGATGAAGTAGCGGCGGTGCTAGCATTTGAGAAGCTCGAGTTGGAGTGAGAACGAGCGGAGTAAAAGTGAAGTGAGGAAGGGAAGGGGTATTTATAGCTATGGAGAAAAAATTGTTCGCCCGAAGAAATTGGATGAACGTGCCCCTGACCCTTCTCATTCGCTTGACATGTTTCACCCACGTACTGAGAAGTGGAGATCGTGTGAGATCGTGGGTGAATGGATAAGTGTTGTCGTGGGATGTGGAACGGTTTGAGAGGCAAAGCCAAAAATTTAGATAGGATAAGTTAAAATTTTCGTTCGTAAATTCTTCAGCTGACAAGGACACAGTGAAGATTTTGAACGAGTTTCAAATAGAACGCACATGAAGAATTTGTGAATAGATTGGGTTGAGTATAGCATAGAGGGGGAAGGGTCCGATCACATTCACTTAGCAGAAAAGGCAATATGAAGAAATAGCTATAAGTGAATGTTTTAGAGGACATAAACTCATATATATATAGCCAATGAAGAAAAACGACAGAAATGGTGAAGAAAATGCAAGTTGAAAAACAACTGAGGAATTTCAAAGAACTGAGGAAAAGCTCAATTGAAGATTTTCAACATTTTGTGGTGGCGTGACCCACCGTATAAGAATGATGATTTTAGACACCGCATAAAATTGTCGTAGGGTTCTGAGAATCAAATTCTTCGTTAATTTCTTCACAGTTAGAGTGTTAGTCTTCATTGATTGAAGAAAAACGTTTCCTCATGTGTAGCACATCTAAGTCATCAATTTTGCATAAGTGTTAGGATGAGTGTCCTTTTCAAATAACATTCGAAGATTCTAGGATATTTAGCTCACAACGCAACTTGCTAAATCTCTTCTCATCCAAGGGCTTAGTGAAGATATCGGCTAGTTGTTCTTCAGTCTTCACATGCTCAATAGAGATGTCGCCCTTCAACACATGATCACGAAGAAAATGATGACGAATCTGAATGTGCTTTGTCTTCGAGTGTTGAACTAGGTTATGAGCAATCTTGATGGCACTATCATTTTCACAGTAGAGTGGCACATTCTTCACATTGACGTCGTAGTCCTTGAGAGTTTGCTTCATCCATAGCAGTTGAGCACAACAAGAACTAGCATCATTGTACTCAGCTTCAGCAGTAGACAGTGATACACAGTTCTGTTTCTTCGAGGACCAACAGACCAAGGATCGTCCTAGGAAATGGCATGTCCCAGATGTTGACTTGTGATCCACACGATCACCAGCATAGTCAGAGTCTGAAAATCCAATGAGATCAAAAGCCGAGCGCTTCGGGTACCATAATCCAAGTGTTGGTGCGTGAGCTAGATATCGAAGAATATGCTTCACAGCCTTATGGTGTGATTCCTTCGGTGTAGCTTGAAATCGGGCACACATGCAAACACTAAGCATAATATCTGGCCTAGATGCACATAGGTACAATTAAGAACAAATCATGGAGCGGTATACCTTTTGATCAAAGTCAATACCATTTTCATTAGTGCATAGATGGCCATTTGTGGGCATTGGGATTTTGACTCCTTTGCAATCTTGCATGCTGAATTTCCTCAGTACATCCATGAGGTATTTCTCCTGAGATATGAATATGCTATTGTGTTGTTGGCGAATCTGAAGACCTAAGAAGAATTTCAATTCTCCCATCATAGACATTTGATATTCTTCACTCATCATATAGGAAAATTCATCAGTATAACGTTGGTTAGTACAGCCAAAGATAATATCATCAACATATATTTGGCAAACAAACAATTCACCATCATAAGAATTAGTGAAAAGAGTTGGGTCAAGTGAATCGGGTTTGAAGTCTTTCTTCATGAGGAATTCCTTCAAAGTATCATACCACGCCCGTGAGGCCTGCTTGAGGCCATAGAAGGCCTTATTGAGTCTGAAGACTTTGTCAGGATGCTTTGGATCTTCAAAACCTGGGGGTTGAGAAACTTATACTTCTTCCTCAAGCTTACCATTGAGGAATGCACTTTTCACATCCATTTGATATAAAGTGATATCATGATGGTTAGCATAAGCAAGTAATATGCGAATAGCTTCAAGTCTAGCAACAGGTGCAAAAGTTTCATCGAAATCAATTCCTTCAACCTGTTTGTAGCCTTGAGCTACAAGCCGTGCCTTATTCCTCACCACAAGGCCATTTTTATCTTGCTTGTTGCGGTAGATCCACTTTGTGCTGATGATATTGTGCTTGCGAGGATCTGGACATTTGACCAGTTCCTAGACGTTGTTGAGCTCGAATTGATGTAATTCTTCTTGCATAGCTTGAATCCACTCAGGCTCCAGAAATGCTTCATCTACCTTAGTGGGCTCTATGATAGAGACGAAAGCAAAGTGCCCACAAAAGTTAGATAAATGTGAAGCTCTTGAGCGTGTGAGAGGACCTGGAATGTTGATGTCGCTGATGATTTTCTCAATTTGCACTTCATTTGCGACGCGAGGATGAGCGGGTTGACATTGAGGAATTTGATCAGCATTTTCTTCAGCACCATTTTCCTCGGGTGCATCAGCATGACGTTCTTTATGTTCTGGAATAACTTCTTCAGCAGATTCTTCAGTAGGAATGACATCCTCTGTAGCCTTGAACTTAATAGATTCCTTGGGAGGTATTTCATCTGTCACAGGAGGTAGGTGCTCTCTTTGCGAGCCATTAGTCTCATCGAACCGCACATCTACAGTTTCAACAACCTTGTGATGACAGGTGTTGAATACTCTGTAGGTGTGCGAGTCCTTACCATAACTGAGCATAAAACCTTCATGTGCTTTTGGTGCAAATGTAGAACAATGAGGATCTCTAATCCAACATTTAGCACCGAAGACTTTCAAATAACTCACATTGGGTTTCTTGTCAGTGAGGAGTTCATATGCAGTCTTCTTGAAGAATTTGTGAAGATATACCCTACTGATGATGTGGCATGCAGTATCGATTGCCTCAGGCCAAAAGCGGGGAGGCGTCTTGTACTCATCAAGCATAGTGAGGGCCATCTCAACAATAGTCCTGTTCTTGCGCTCTACGACGCCATTTTGCTGAGGAGTATAAGGAGCAGATAACTCATGAGTAATACCGAGTTCATCAAGATAGTCATCAAGACCAGTGTTCTTGAACTCAGTTCCATTATCACTCCTGATGTGCTTGATCTTCACACGAAAGTTGGTTGAAGCCCTCGAGGAAAATTGTTTGAAGACTTCCTGCACTTCAGTTTTGTAAGTGATAATATGGACCCATGTATATCAAGAATAATCATCAACAATGACAAAGCCATATAAAGATGTAGCATTGGTAAATGTGGCATAGTGAGTAGGGCCAAAGAGATCGATGTGAAGCAATTCAAATGGTCGAGTAGTAGTCATGATAGTTTTTGCTGGATGTTTGGCCTTGGTCATCTTTCCAGCTTCACAGGCTCCGCAAAAGTGATCCTTGAGGAATTTGACATTTTCAATGCCAATGACATGCTTCTTCTTCGCGAGCGTGTGCAGATTCCTCATGCCAGCATGACCAAGTCGTCGATGCCATAGCCAGTCATCTGAAGCTTTTGCAAGTAGACATGTAGCAGGTTGTGGTCATGTAGAGAAATCAACAATATACAAATCTCCTATCCTAAAGCCTTCGAAGAATTTGGAATTGTCAGCTTCCATGATCACAACACAATGATACTTGACAAAGACAACAACCATATCAAGATCACAAAGCATTGAGACAGACATGAGGTTGAACCCTAAGGACTCGACAAGCATGATTTTGTCCATGTGTCGATCCTTTGAGATTGCAACCTTACCTAGACCCAATACATTGCTTTTTCCTTTGTCAGCGTAGGTGATATGCTTCAGATGTGATGGAGATAAAGTAGTGTCCATCAATAAGCTCATGTCACCAGTCATGTGATTTGTACATCCACTATCGAGGACCCACTCAGTGGCTTTGGGTTGATCATCCTGCAGATGAATTAGTGCAACTTACAAACTCCTATACTTCACCAATGAAGAATATGGTATCAATTTCATCAGATCAATTGCATCAAGCAATAAAACAGGTAAAGCAGAATGAGGACGTGAGAAATGAAAAATTCATTTCTTCATGATTAGCTTGCGTCCTTTCAAGCATATTCAGGTCTCGAGCAAATTCTTCAGACAATTAAGTTCGTCTGGAGACCTGACCCTGCATAAGAGGTTAGTTCTTTTTCTTCACCACCCACATCTGAAGGGGTGGCAAAGAGTTCATCATTCTGCGAGCTCCATAAGAGAAAGGTGGCATAGACGCCAATCCACTTTGTTTCACATATGAGGGGTTAGGATAAGCATAAGAGTAAGCAGAGAAATTCTTCGAGGACTTATGGACATAATGATTTGAAGAATAAAGCACATATCCGTAATCCTTAGATCTTCCCTGCGAAACAGACGGGTTAGCATGATGATGTTCATATGAGGACTTTGATCCTTTTGAGGAATTTGATCCATGAGAGGAGTTTGGTCCGTATGAGGACTTGGATCCATATGAAGATTTTGATCTGGGGATCCTATTCTTCACAGGTGGTGTCATGATGACATTCATCTGAAGATTTTCAAGGCACCTTTTGGGAACCCAGATTTTCTTCATAGGAGGACCGTTCCTGCAGTTAGTGCCAACATATCTAGCAAATACTTCACCATTCTGATTTTTGAACAGTTTATAGTTAGAGTCAATGGACTCATCAGAAGAATATGAAGATTCACATGTAAAGCCAGATAAAGTAGATGGATCCACTGAAGGTCCCTTTGCAGCAACCCATGAGGTTTTGGGATACTACTCAGGTTTCCAGTAGGTCCCATCAGCATTGATTTTCCTCTCAAAGGCAATACCCTCTTTCCTAGGGTTCCTGTTGAGGATCTGCTTTTTAAGCACGTCACAAAGATCCTGATGCCCTTTGAGGCTTTTGTACATGCCTGTCATATACAATTCCTTCAGCCTTGCATCATAAGTGATACTAGCAATGTCCTCAAATGAGGAATTAGTGATAGCAGAGGCAGTTGAAGAATTTGTAGCAATTGAAGTATTTGAGCATTCAGGTGAAGAATTAGCAGTTTCACGTTCAATGCAACAAATTCATCCTGAGTAGCGCTGATTTGATGAGCAAGTAATGAATCACGCTACTTCTAAAGATCTTCATAACTCACTCTTAGCTTCTCAAGATCTTGGTTTCTTTGAAGGAATTCGTAAAAAAGCTTCTCATGATTAGATAAGAGAGTGTTATGATGACTTTGAAGGGTGTTAAACTTAGACTGAAGTCTCTGAAGACTATCAGCCAAAGCTTTCGACTGATCCATTTCTTCACCCAGCATATCATCGCTTTTATCCAGCATGTATTGAACCTTTTCCAAAGCTCTTTGTTGTTTAGTGGCAAGGGAAGCAAGTTTGACATAACTGGGTCCAAATTCATCACTGGACTCAGATAAGTAGCATTCAGTTACCTTGGTACCTTTTGCCATAAGACATGGTGCAGAGGATGATGATTCTGGATCGAAGGTCATAGCCTTGCGTGATTCCATGAATTCTTTGAACCAGGGTTCATGGTGAGATCGATGACCTTCATAGACCTCAGAGAGTCGCTCCCAGAGGAGTTTCGCATGGCTGAGATGCATAACTTTCCTGAACTGATTTTGTGACAAGATGGAGCAGATGATGTCCATCGCCGTGAGGTTGAGAAGTGTGTATTTGCGAATATCATCAGCCTCTGCCATCTTGCATAGGTCAGTAAGACCAATCTCGGTGACGGTCCAGAGTTTGCTCTTCATCGCCATGAGGTGCTTCTTCATCATGGCCTTCCACTCGGGATAATCATGACCGTCAAAGATGGGGCAAGTCACAGTCTTCATTCCCGTGGTCGACATAACTAAAACTCCAGGCGGTTAAACCAAAATCACACAGAACAAGCGAGTACCTTGCTCTCATACCAATTGAAGGTGCGTTATGTCGACTAGAGGGGGGTGAATATGCGATTTTTATGAATTCTTCACTGAGGAATATCAGGATGAGGAAATTCCTGAGTGAAGAACTACTTGCAGTGGAATAAGTACTCAGAAGTAAACATAACAGTGCATGAGCATGGTCTTCATGATGAACTGAAAACAAGCACAGAGTACAGAAAGCTTAATCACAGGATAATACAAGATAAGACAAACAGACTGAAGAAATTGAACTAAGGAAATTGAGAAAGTCTTCAGTCAAAGTCTTCAAACAGATATGAACAAGCACAGAATACAGAAATGAGGAAATGGAAGGGTTGAGGAAATGGAACCAGGTAGCTTGGTGAAGACAATGATTAGGTAGACCAGTTCCAACTACTGTGACAGTTGTACGTCTGATTAGGGCGGCTAGGTATTCAAACCTGAGGACACCCAGTCCTGAACACGCAGCTCAGGAGACTCAGTCCTCACCGTATTCCCCTTGAGCTAAGGTCACACAAACCACACCCAATCACTTGTGGTAAGTCTTCAGGTGACTTCCAAACCTTCACAGACTTGGTCACTCGGCGATCCACAATTTCCTCTTGGATGCTCTAGACTATGACGCCTAACCGTCTGGGAGATGCACAGTCTTCAAAGGTAACAAGCGTCAGATCCACGCAGGATCAATTTCTTCAGTGATGCTAAATCACTTGGGGTTTGTAGGTGTTTGGGTTTGGGTTTTCCTCACTTGATGATTTTCACTCAAAGTCCTCGGAGGATGGGATGCTCTCAAATGACAAGTGCCAGTTTCTCTTGGAGCAACCAAATAGATAGTGGTTGTAGGGGGCGGCTATTTATAGCCTAGGGAGCAGCCCGACATGATAAGACATAAATGCCCTTCAATGATATGACCATTAGGTGGGTAGACATTTTGGGACAGCTGGTGCATAGCACAGCAATGGTCAGAATTTTGAGTAGCAAAATCCTCAGGGCTATCATGTTCCTGACTATGTAGGCAATCCGCACTGGTGAATTCCTAACTCCTCACTCAGAACAAATTCCTCAGAGACCAGAAGAACTTCGTCTCTGTCACTGAAGAAATTGACTGAGCTGTATGAGATTTCCAATGGCTTCACTCGAAGGGATTGGTAGTTGTAGGATTTGAGTTGAGCATCAAATGGAAATTTTCCCTTAGTATTTCCTCGACCCCCTTTAACAGTACGGTGTTTCCTATGACTCATGAAAGAGAAAATGAAACTACGAAAACAAAAGTCTTCACGCTTCATGTTCCTCGAATGAATACCAAGTCTTCAAGGTCACACCAATTTCTTCACTTTCAAAGTCTTCAGAAAGTCTTCAGAAATCCAAAGTCTCCAGTCGAAGAACTTCATTTTTAGGGGTCGACTTTCTCAGTAAATATCAAACTCCTCATAGACTTATGGACCTGTGTACACTCATAAACACATTAGTCCCTTAACCTATAAGTCTTCAATACACCAAAATCACTAAGGGGCACTAGATGCACTTACAAGCTTGTCCTCTGCATCCTTTTGGAGGTGCCTTGTGGTGTTTAGATCCTCTGACAGCTGTTGCTCACGGGCCTCGATGGATTCCATTGAGCCCTCTAAGGAGCCGATCCTGGCTTTCAGTTCTTCAATGGTGCCGTTGGCAGCCTCAAGGCCTTCGCTCTTAGAGGAGAGCTGCGATTGTGTGTCCTTTAGAAGGGACTCTACTTTCTGCACCTCCTCCTTGAGGACGGAGACCTCCTTGGCACTCCGGGCAAGCTTCTCCGTAAGCTCGGCCACTTGCCGGTTGAGATTCACCTTGGCGGTAGAGGCAGCAGCAAGGTAACCGGCAAGCTTCTTCAACTTGGCAGCAGAGTCGACAGTAAGGGCGTACAGGGCAGCCTTGTGCTTGTCATCCAGTTCTTTAGTGCGCTGCTGCATAAGGGCCTCCAGGTCATCATCCTTGGCATGGAGATTGGCTTTGAGTTTTTCCTCCTGGAGAGCGATGCTCTGCTCCCTGGCATCCAGAAGCGCTTTGTGCTCCGCCAGGTGCGCCTCCCGAGCAATGACGTCCTCCCTCACCATTGAGATTGTCTCTTGCTACCTCGAGAGGACCCGAAATTGCTTGTCATGCCAGTCGCGCAAATCGGCACCTTTCTCCTTTAGCTTCTAGTCCACCTTGTTGGCAGACTGACGCTGCTCCTTGAGCTCCTGCCACTTTTGGCTATGCCGCTCCCGCATCTCTTTGAGGCCGACTGCCTTGGATTCCGTGAAGGATAAGTCCATGGAAACAGCAATGAAGTCGTCCACCTCTTCGACTCCTTGGTACAGCAACGCCAGGATACACAGCAGCTCTTCATCAAGCTCTGCAATCATCGCCATTGACGAGCCGGGGGATCCAAGTTCAGGTTGCACAAGCACCAATGTCAGGTTGCTCGACGAAGGTGGCGGGACCTCCGCCGAGGTGCCAAAAGAGGGAACAGGAGCCACGGTTTGGAGGGGTACCTTCTCCTCGATCACAACCCCCAACCCTGACGTGCTGCCAAGGGTACCCTCGGGCTCCTTCACGGGTTCCAAGGCACCGCCGGTAGCATGTTCCTGCCCCTCTATGGTGGCGATCTTGGCGGCCTCCTCCGTGGCGTTCTTCCCTATGATAGACACCTCATCATTTCTCCCTCCGTCTCTAATGCACCCCTTCTGAAACACCTCATCCGCATATGCACATCATATCTTGCATTTCATGACATGCCTTGCATCATGTTGCTCGTGCATTGAACCGTGATTAATTGTTGTTCCAGTGTTTGTGTTCTTTCTTTGGGTAGAGCCGGGAGACGAATTCATGAACGAGGACCCTGTCAAGTACGTTCACGAGGAGCAAGGATTCGATACCTCTGAAAACATTGCAGGAAAGATGATCATTACCCCCGATATCGCTGTTGGTTGTTCGTTCTATTGCTATGTCGCGCTACCTACCACTTGTTTTATACAGCCTCCCATGTTGCCATGATAGCCTCTAACCCACCTTCCTAGCAAATCATTGTTTGGCTATGTTACCGCTTTTGCTCAGTCCCTCTTATAGCGTTGCTAGTTGCAGATGAACTTGCAGGTTGTTCCATGTTGGAACATGGATATGTTGGGATATGAAAATATCTCTCATTACTTAATTAATCCATCCATATACTTGGTAAAGGGTGGAAGGCTTGGCCTTTTGCTCGGTGTTTTGTTCCACTCTTGCCGCCTTAGTTTCCGTCATACCGGTGTTACATTCCCTGAATTTTTGCGTCCCTAACACGGTGGGGATTTATGGGCCCCCTTTGATAGTTCGCTTTGAATAAAACTCTTCTAGCAAGGCCCAACTTTGGTTTTACCATTTGCCTAATAACAACTAAAACTTGCATAGGGAGTAATTAACCCAAGTATTCTTAATCAACCCCCCCCCCCCGGGCCAATGCTCCTCATGAGTGTTGGTCCAAACTAGAGCACTGTGCGGGGCCTCCCCAGGGCTACCTGGGTTATTTTGGCACCAATATGTGTAGCTTATCCGATGTAGACTGAGACGAGATACGTCGGGAAGTCTTGCTGCTTTTGTTTTACCATTCTCGAAATGTCTTGTGCACCCGGATTCCGAGTCTGATCGAAGGGTCCCGCGAAGGAGGATTGTCTCCGCGGATCGTGAGCTTGTCATGGGCTAAGTTGGGACACCCATGCAGGGTTTTATCTTTCGAAAGTCGTGCCCATGGTTATGTGGCAGACGGGAGTTTTTAATATCCGGTTGTAGTGAACTTGAAGCTAATCTCATTAAAACACACCAACCGCATGCGTAACCATGATGGTCTATTTTCGACGAGGTTCGGGAAGAGAACATGGTGGGTTTATGATTGAACATAAGTAGTTGAATCAATCCTAGTTGACGAGTCTGGCACTGGATTGGCTGACTTTCAGCTAGTAGGGCATTTTCCCACAGTCTGCTACGTGCTTCTCCTGAATCAAGGATAAAAAGGGGACTTTTAACAATCTGAACTCATGCCCAGGTATGTATTAAGGGGACATACCTCTTTGAAGACTAAGAGGTTTCTGCGGCGCTCCCAGTCTCCTTTCGCTTTGAATGATTACCCTGCGCAGGGGCCGCCCTTGAGGGGGTGCGGCCTGCAGAGCGCCGATCCTATAAAGTACGTATTAGTATAATGGATAAAGGTGCAAGTAGGGACTTATTTTTGACAAAGCTCTTCAAATACTTACGATGGAGAAAGGATAGGGGTCGGGGTAGTCGGCTATAATAGCCACTTTCGAGCCGTCAAGGATCGCTTGTTAAAATACCCCATCACCGAACTCTATGTATATATCCGGATCCTCACAGAAGCCAAGGTCATCATCGCGATTGTGATCCTCTGGCTGTGGGGCAGGACAGTGAACGTCCTTGATCATCTTCCTCCATGGCTGTTTTGTAACAACAAAAAACAACTGGATTAGCATGCCGTGATAGCAATAAAGTGACATAGGTAATCGAAATCTTACCCATTCAATGGGGTTGTACATGGAGTAACCTTCCCGGCAGTTTAAGCGGTGGAAATCTTCCTTTTCGCCCTTGTACAGATCGGTCAAGATCACAGCCAGCTCGGTTGGGATATCCAGACCCTTGCATCTGTAACAAGACGCGTCAACTTCTCGTTGTAGAACCATAAGGGAGTTACTCTGGACTGGAGAGGCTGGACGCATATTTTTATTGCAATGGCCATAACCTCAATTATCGAGAGCCCGGTATGGGCTAATAATCTGACCTTGCCGACCAACCTTGTTATTTCCGCATTGTGCTCCTCCTTGGGACTTCGGGGACGCTAGTTGAGGTGCTTCTTTAAGGGAGCGCTGGAAAATTCGGGAAGGCCATGCCGAACTAGGTTCGGCCATGGGACGTCATCCACATAAAACCACTTCAAAGACCACTTTGGATATATCTCTTTGGGAGTTCTAGCGGGGTATCCGGATCTGGCTATACGCCATACTTCGGCACCGCCCACTTCAATTATAGAACCTCCTCGATGGCGGGGGACGAGGCAAAAAACTTTTTCCATAGTTTGAAATGGGCCTCAATGCCCAAGAACAGCTTGCAAAGGGGAACGAAACTTGAGATGTGCAGAATCGAACCAAGGGTGAGGTTGTGCAGCTGGATGCCGTAAAATTTCAATAGACCCCTGAGAAAGGGATTGATTTGAAATCCTTAGCCCCGCAAAAGGAATAGAACGAGGTACACACTCTCCTCCCTATTGGGGTTGGGGGAATTTTCATCCAGCACGTCATTGCCAATTGAGTCCAATCCTGCTCGAATAGATACTAGATCTACGAGGGGAAGATATCCCTGCATCTTGAGCCGACTCAACTAAAGATGAGGCAGTGAGCAGCTCTGACAATCACCCTCTTGAGGGCCATGGGGGCTGATACGTCTCCAATGTATCTATAATTTATGAAGTTTCCATGCTAATATATTATCAACCTTGGATGTTTTATATGCATTTATATGCTATTTTATATGGTTTTGGGGACTAACCTATTAACCTAGAGCCTAGTGCAAGTTTCTGTTTTTTCCTTGTTTTAGAGTATTGCAAAAAAGGAAAACCAAATGCAGTCCAAATGACCTGAAACTTAACGGAGCTTATTTTTGGACCAGGAGAAGTCCAAGGAGTAAAAGAGTTGGGCCAGAAGAGTCACGGGCTGCCCACGAGGGTGGGAGGTGCGCCCACCCCCCTGGGCGCGCCCCCTACCTCGTGGACAGCCCGGAGACCCCTGACTTGTTCTTGATGCCAAAAACTCTTATATATACAGAAACCTCCAGAAATTAACCTAGATTGGAAGTTCCGCCACCGAAAGCCTCTGTAGCCGTGAGAAATCAACCTAGGCCCTCTCTGGCACCCTGCCGGAGGGGGCCATCATCATCGGAGGGCATGGAGGACGATCCCGAAGGGGCCATCAACACCATGAAGGCCAATGACCAGCGGGAGAACCTCTCCCCATCCAGGGGGGCCATGGAGGAAGAAGCACAAGGGGGAGAACGTCTCCTCCTCTCTCTCGGTGGCGCCGGAGTGCCATCGGGAGGCGAATCATCGCCGCGGTGATCGTCTTCATCAACATCACCATCATCATCACCATACTCATCTCTTTTACGTGGTCAACTCTCCCGCACCCCGCTGTAATCCCTACTTGAACATGGTGCTTTATGCCACATATTATGATCCAATGATGTGTTGCCATCCTATGATGTTTTGAGTAGATATCCTTTGTCTTTGGGTTGATTGATGATCTAGATTGGTATGAGTTGTATGTTTTATTTTGGTGCTGTCCTATTGTGCCCACCGTGTCGCGCTAGCGTGAGGGATTCCCGCTGTATGGTGTTGCAATATGTCCATGGTTTTCTTATTGTCTGCGTTGTGTGAGTGACTGAAACACAAACACGGATAAGCGGGACATGGCATATAGGAATAAAGAGGACTTGATACTTTAATGCTATGGTTGGGTTTTACCTTAATGATCTTTAGTAGTTACGGATGCTTTCTAGAGTTCCAATCATAAGTGCATATGATCCAAGATGAGAAAGTATGTTAGCTTATGCCTCTCCCTCATATGAAATTGCAATAGTGATTACCGGTCTTGTTAACAATTGCCTAGGACAATTCCGCACACCGACCCATCATTATTCCACACTCGCTATTTATAATATTTAGTAATATATTCTAACTTTATGATAACAGAACCTACTTTCATATTTTAGCTCTCCGATATCATGCAAAGTTATCCACTTCATACCTACAACATAGTTTTATTTCTCGTTGCTAGTTGGAAGCAAACGTTCGGTGTACGTAGAGTCGTATCAGTGCCAGATAGGGCTTGAGAGAATATTGATCTTACCTTTACCTCCTTGTGGGTTCGACACTCCATACTTACCACTTCCACCTTTGGAAATTGCTACGATGATTCCCTGCACTTGGGGATTATCAAGCTCTTTTCTGGCGCCGTTGCCGGGGAGCAATAGCGTGGGGTTGATATTCTTGTGTATGCTTGTTTGCTTTCTTCACTAAGTAGATTTTGTTTTCCCCTTTTTGTTTCTGTTTAGTTGTGGGTGAAACATACATTTTTTAAAAAAAATAATGAAAATACAAAAAAATTACTTGCCTTTCATGCCTAAAAAGTTTTTCAAAAAGAGAAGTGATTGGAAAGTTACGCATTGAAGAAGTGAGGGTCGACCTTGAGCACTCGTGTTCATGCTCACGGAAATAATGTAGAATTTTTCATGGAAGTTTCTCTGTAAATAATTATCCCCTTACATATATCCATTGTATTATAAAAATAATGTGCCAAGCTTTGGATTTAGGATGATTAGATTGCTTGCTTACTATGTGCAGAACAAAAACAGAAACTTTGGCTGTAGCGCGTGATTTTACTTTTTTAATGGAAAGTCAAATGGGTCCAAAACTTTTTTCACATTACTTCTGTACAACTTTTTCAAATTTTCAAATTTATTTCATAATTTTTGGAGTTACAAAAGTTCACTAAACCTCCAGATTACTACAGACTGTCCTGTTTTAGACAGATTCTGTTTTTCGTGTGTTGTTTGCTTATTTTCATGCATCCATGGCTAGTATCTGAGGGTATGAACCATAGAGAAGTTGGAATACAGTAGATATAGTTCTAATATGAAATTGGAATGAGTTTGAAACAGTACCTAAAGGTAGTGATTTGCTTTATTATACTAACGGATCTCACAAAGTTTTTGTTAAAGTTTTGTGTGGATGAAGTGTTCGAAGAAGGAGGAGTTACCGACGTGACATGAATAAAGAGAGGCAAGAGATCAAGCTTGGGGATGCACAAGGCACCCCAAGTAAATATTCTAAGGATACTCAAGCATCTAAGCTTGGGGATTCCCCGGTTGGCATCCCATCTTTCTTCTTCAACAATTATCAGTATACCTCGGTTTTTGTTTTGTTCACATGATTTGTGTCCTTTGTGTTTTTATTATTCTTTAAGAACCATGATAGTATGAGATGTCCCTTCATCAATTTATAGAATACTTCATGTGCTTCACTTATATCTTCTAAGTATGATCTTATAGAATTGCTCTTTGAGCTTCACTTAAATCTTTTGAGTATGGCTTTATAGAATGCTTCGTGTGCTTCACCTATACATTTTGAGCTTGGATATTGGTTAGTCTATATTAATTGTAGAATGCTCCATGAATTTCACTTATATCTTTTGGAGTATGAATAATACTATCATCTAAAGCGGGTTTGGAAGAGTGTCAACTTTAGGAACTAGTGATCCCGCCATTCCGAATGGGGAGAATTTTGCTTATATGGAGAGTAGTAAAATTTCTATGCTCGTAGATCATGAAAAGAATGCCTTATGTGATGGTAATATTGTTGAACTCATTCATGATGCTACTGAAAATTATTATGAGGGAGTAATACATGTTTGTAGGAGCTGCAATATTATCAAGTTTCCTCTCTGTATGCTAAAATTTTTGAAGTTACACTTGTTTTCCCTTCCTATGCTAGTTGATTCTTGTTCCTATAAATTATGTCCTCACAAAATCCCTAGGCATAGGAAGTGGGTTAGATTTAAATGTGCTAGTCATATTCTTCATGATGCTCTCTTTATGTTTCGATTCTTATCTTTTATGTGAGCATCATTGAAATCATCATGCCTAGCTAAAAGGCATTAAAGAAAAAGCGCTTGTTGGGAGACAACCCAATATTTACCCTTACTATTTTTGTGTGTTATCATGATTAAGCTACTATATTAATCATGTATTATATCTTTTGTTTCAATAAAGTGCCTAGTAAGACCTTTGGGAAGACTTGGGTGAAAGTTAATGTAATCTTGCTATAAAATACATAAACTTTGTGCTCACGAGATTAGCTGCCATTTTTTTACAGAAGAGTGCGATTGAGTTGATTCTTTTTTCATAAGATTAATAGAAAAATTCCTCACGTCCACCAATTTATTTCAGAATTTTTGGAGTAGCAGAAGTATGGTTGGTGTTCAGATCATTACAGACTGCTCTGTTTCTAGCAGATTTTGTTTTCATTGCATAGTTTGCTTGTTTTCTAGTTTCTATGGCTTATATTTCTCAATATAAATTGTAGATATGATATGGTACAGTAGGAATTGTGTGAGAACAATTATGAGCCTTGTCTTTAACAGTACCAAAGTGAATGGTTTACTCTTTATCATACTAACCTATCTCACGAAGTTCCGTTAAGTTTTGTGTGATTGAAGTTTTCAAGCTTTGGGTGAGATATCGATATGAGGAGAATAAGGAGTGGAAAGACCCTAAGCTTGGGGATGCCCAAGGCACCCCTAGGTAATATTCAAGGAAGACTCAAGTACCTAAGCTTGGGGATGCCCCGGAAGGCATCCCCTCTTTCGTCTTCAAAAACTATCAGTATACCTACTCAGAGCTATATTTTTATTAGTCACATGATATGTGTTTTGCTTGGAGCGTATTTTCAATTTTACTTGCTGTTTGAATAAAATCATTGGATCTGACATCATAAATGAAAAAGAATCCTCCCATGGCTAGTTAATTATTTGACTACATAGTGTCCTTCACTTATATATTTTGGAGTAGTTTTTCATTTACTCACGTGCTTCACGTATATCCTATGAGTAAATGGTTGAATAATTGAATATCATAAATATGAATTTATATATGTTTCATATGCTTATACCATGGGGAGTAATGAATTCACACAGAATAAGTATAGGGAGTAAACTTATTGAAAGTTAGCAAATGTAGAATTGGTCACTTGAACAATTCATGCAAGAATATTGAAGGAAGAGATATTTCACATATAAATATACTATGTTGGACATATTTTGTAATTGTGAGCACTCATTAAAATATGACATGCTAAAAGGTTGATGTCGGACAAGGAAGACAACGTAATGGGTTATGTTTTCTTATATCCGAAATAAAGTATATTGTCTTGGATCATCCAACATGTTGAGCTTGCTTTTCCCCCTCATGCTAGCCAAATTCTTTGCACCAAGTAGAGATACTACTTGTGCTTCCAAACATTCCTTAAACCAGTTTTGCCATGAGAGTCCACCATACCTACCTATGGATTGAGTAAGATCCTTCAAGTAAGTTGTCATCGGTGCATGCAATAAAAATTGCCCTCTAAATATGTACGATCTATTAATGTGGATAAAATAAGCTTTATACGATCTTGTGATATGGAAGAAATAAAAGCGACGGGCTACATAATAAAGGTCCATATCACAAGTGGCAATATAAAGTGACGTTCTTTTGTATTAAGATTTTGTGCATCCAACCATAAAAGCGCATGACAACCTCTGCTTCCCTCTACGAAGGGCCTATCTTTTACTTTTATCTTCTACCCTTAAGCAAGAGTCATGGTGATCTTCACCTTTCCTTTTTACATTTTATCCTTTGGCAAGCACATTGTGTTGGAAAGATCCTGATATATATATATATCCAATTGGATGTAAGTTATCATGAACTATTATTGTTGACATTACCCCTGAGGTAAAAGGTTGGGAGGCGAATCTATAAGCCCCTATCTTTCTCTGTGTCCGATTAAAACTTTGAACTCATAAATATCTCGTGAGTGTTAGCAATTGTGAAAGATTAAATGATAGTTGAGTATGTGGAGTTTGCTAAATCAAAGCTCTGACATAGACCCTTCCTGAAAATAAGATGAATTGAAATTGTCTGATGACTGAGAATATACTCCCTCCGTCCCATAATATAAGAACGTTTTTGACACTAGTGTAGTGTAAAAAACGTTCTTATTTTATGGGACGGAGGGAGTAGTTTGTTAGTTTTAAGAATGTTTATGATCTATACTTTAACATGTGAATAGCTTGTTACCTGATCATGAAAAGTTTTATGAAAATGAGCTACTGTTATGATATATAATGATGTTAGAAAAAGTGATTGGAACTATCATTGTTGAAACTTATGCACTTTCTAGCATTCACACTTCATAAATTATCTCTTTTATCATTTACCTACTCGAGGACGAGCAGGAATTAAGCTTGGGGATGCTGATACGTCTCCAACATATCTATAATTTATGAAGTATTAATGCTATTATATTATCAACCTTGGATGTTTTATACGCATTTATATGCTATTTTATATGGTTTTTGGGACTAACCTAATAACCTAGAGCCCAGTGCCAGTTTCTGTTTTTTCCTTGTTTTAGAGTATCGCAGAAAAGGAAAACCAAACGGAATCCATTTGACCTGAAACCAGAAGAAGGCCAAGGAGTAAAAGAGTTGGGCCAGAAGAGTCCCGGGCTGCCCACGAGGGTGGGAGGCGTGCCCCCTACCTCGTAGACAGCCCAGAGACCCCCCTGACTTGTTCTCGACACCGAAACCTCTTATATATACAGAAACCTCCAGAAATTAATCTAGATCGGAAGTTCCACCGCCGCAAGCCTCTGTAGCCACGAGAAATCAATCTAGGCCCTCTGGCACCCTGCCGGAGGGGGCCATCATCACCGGAGGGCATGGAGGAGGATCTCGGAGGGGCCATCATCACCATGAAGGCCAAGGACCAAAGGGAGAACCTCTCCCCATCCAGGGGGAGGCCATGGAGGAGGAAGCACAAGGGGGAGAACCTCTCCTCCTCTCTCTCGGTGGCGCCGGAGTGCCATCGGGAGGGGAATCATCGCCGCGGTCATCATCTTCATCAACATCACCATCATCATCTCATTTACGCGGTCCACTATCCCGCACCCTACTGTAATCCCTACTTGAACATGGTGCTTTATGCCACATATTATGATCCAATGATGTGTTGTCATCCTATGATGTTTTGAGTAGATATCCTTTCCCTTTGGGTTGATTGATGATCTAGATTGGTATGAGTTGTATGTTTTATTTTGGTGTTGTCCTATTGTGCCCTCCGTGTCGCGCAAGCATGAGGGATTCCCATTGTAGGGTGTTGCAATATGTCCATGGTTTGCTTATTGTCTGCGTTGTGTGAGTGACCGAAACACAAACACGGATAAGCGGGACATGGCGTATGGGAATAAAGAGGACTTGATACTTTAATGCTATGGTTGGGGTTTTCCTTAATGATCTTTAGTAGTTGCGGATGCTTGCTAGAATTCCAATCATAAGTGCAGATGATCCAAGATGAGAAAGTATGTTAGCTTATGCCTCTCCCTCATATGAAATTGCAATAGTGATTACCGGTCTTGTTAACAATTGCCTAGGAAAATTCCGCACACCGACCCTTCATTATTCCACACTCGCCATTTATAATATTTAGTATATTCTAACTTTATGATAACAGCACCTACTTTCATATTTTAGCTCTCCGATATCATGCAAAGTTCTCCACTTCATATCTACAACATAGTTTTATTTCTCGTTGCTAGTTGCAAGCAAACGTTCGGTGAACATATAGTCGTATCAGTGGCAGATAGGGCTTGAGAGAATATTGATCTTACCTTTAGCTCCTTGTGGGTTAGACACTCATACTTATCACTTCCACCTTTGGAAATTGCTATGATGATTCCCTGCACTTGGGGATTATCAGGGGCGCGAAGAAGAGCCTGGGGCACTGGACATGTTTTGAAGCTTTTTCGTGGCTGTTCTTGGTGTTTCTTCTACACAATGTGGATGGCACTTTGAGGATTCGATCTCTTTATATAGGCGTCGTCCTTGCGTGGCTGGGTGTTTTCTTTTTAATAAAAAATTGTGGACCGTTCGCATGCGCCGGTGCATGGAAATCGAGGCGATAGGGTATGAGTCATAAAAGCAAAACGAGGAAGCCAGGGCCGAACTATTACCCGCCCAATACACAATGAAGAACCAACCTTGCAAAAGCCAAAGACGTAAGCCATATACTGCATCGTTGTTTGAAGGCCAGTTCGGGGGCTACTGAGGGAGTCCTGGATTAGGGGGTCCTCGGGTGTCCGGGCTACTGATATGGGCTGGACTGATGGGCCGTGAAGATACTAGGCAGAAGGCCTTCCCCCGTGTCCGGGTAGGACTCTCCTATGCGTGGATGGCAAGATCGGTGTCCGGATATGTAATTTCCTTCCTCTGTAAACCGACTCTGTACAACCCTAGGCCCCTCCGATGTGTATATAAACAGAAGGGTTTAGTCTGTAGAGGCTATCAAAATTCATCGAGGCTAGATACTTAGGGTTTAGCCATTATGATCTCGAGGTAGATCAACTCTTGTAACCCCTATACTTATCACATACAATCAAGCAGGACATAGGGTTTTACCTCCATTAAGAGGACCCAAACATGGGTAAACATTGTGTTCCCCCTATCCCTTGTTACCTTCGATCCTCAGATGCACAGTTCGGTACCCCCTACCTGAGATCAGCCGGTTTTGACACCGACAATGCCCATCAATAGATATCAATGTGAGTGAGTAGGGATTTCCATGAAACGGATGCACTATAGCTATAAGTGTATGAAAGCTCAAAAGAAACTAATTGGGTGTGCATCCAACTTGCTTGCTCACGAAGACCTAGGGCAATTTGAGGAAGCCCATCATTCGAATATAGAAGCGAAGTTCTATAATGAAATATTCCCACTAGTATATGAAAGTGGAAACATAGGAAACTCTCTATCATGAAGATCATGGTGCCACTTTGAAGCACAAGTGTGGAAAAAGGTTAGTAACATTGCCCCTTCTCTCTTTTCTCTTTTTTTATTTTTCTTCTTTTTTTGGCGGGCTCCTTTGGCCTCCTTTATTTTTTTTTTAAAGTTCGGAGACTCATCCCAACTTGTGAGGGAACCATAGCTTCCATTATCCTTTCCTCACATGGGACAATGCTCTAATAATGATGATCATCACACTTTTATTTACTTACAACTAAAGGATTAGAACTCGATTCTAGAACAAAATATGACTCTATATGAAAGCCTCCGGCGGTGTACCAGATGTGCAATGAATCAAGAGCGACATGTATAAAAATGAGGAATGGTGGCTTTGCCAAAAATACGATGTCAACTACATGATCATGCAAAGAAATATGACAATGAGGAAGTGTGTCATAATAAATGGAACGGTGGAAGTTGCATGGCCATATATCTCGGAATGGCTATGGAAATGCCATAAGAGGTAGGTATGGTCGCTGTTTTGAGGAAGGTATATGGTGGGTTCAATGCACCGGCGAAAGTTGCACGGTACTAGAGAGGCTAGCAATGGTGGAATGGTGAGAGTGTGTATAATCCATGGACTCAACATTAGTCATAAAGAACTCACATACTTATTGCAATAATCTATTAGTTATCGAAACAAAGTACTACATGCATGCTCCTAAGGGGATAGATTGGTAGGAAAGGACCATCGCTCATCCCTGACTGCCCCTCATAAGGAAGACAATCAATAAATAAATCATGCTCCGACTTCATCACATAACAGTTCACCATACGGGCATGCTACGGGAATCACAAACTTTAACACAAGTATTTATACAATCCACAATTACTCACTAGCATGACTCTACTATTACCATCTTTATACCTGAAAACAATTATATGGAATCAAACTTCTCCTAGTATTCAATGCACTTTAGATGAAGTTTTTATTATATCCCTCTCAGATGCCTATCATATTAGGACTATGGTGAATAGTGTAATGCCAGAGATGAGAGTTTATGATGGGTACTTGGTGGGCTTGACTTGGTATAGATCTCCTCGGCAACAGTGCTAGAAATTCATCCTGCTACTTCTTGAGCTTGCGTTCGTTTTTCCCTTGAAGAGGAAAGGGTGATGCAAAAAAGTAGAGATAAGTATTCCCCTCAGTTAAGAACCAAGGTATCAATCCAGCAGGAGACGAACGCGCAAATCACCAATACGTGCACAAACAAACAAACACTTGCACCCAACACGATAAAAGGGTTGTCAATCCCTTCACGGTCACTTCCAAAGGTGAGATCTGATAGAGATAGATAATTAAAACTAAACAAAAGATAATTTTGGGGGGGGGGGGTTTATAGATCTGAAAATAAAAGATTGCAAAATTGTAGATCGGGAACTAATATGATGGAAAATAGACCTGGGACCATAGGTTTCACTAGAGGCTTCTCTCTTGAAGGCAAATAATACGGTGGGTGAACAAATTACTGTCGAGCAATTGATAGAAAAGTGCAAAGTTATGATGATATCTAAGGCAATGATTATGAAATATAGGCATCACGTCCGTGTCAAGTAGATCAACTCCTGCCTGCATCTACTACTATTACTCCACACATCGACCGACTCCTGCCTACATCTAGAGTATTAAGTTCATGAAGAACAGAGTAACACTTTAAGTAAGATGACATGATGTAGAGGAAAAAACTCAAGCAATATGATGTAAACCCCATCTTTTTATTCTCGATGGCGACAATACAATACGTGCCTCGCGACCCCTACTTTTTCACTGGTGAGGACATCGCAAGATTGAACCCAAAGCTAAGAACTTCTCCCATTGCAAGAAAAACCAATCTAGTTGGCCAAACTAAACCGATAGTTCAAAGAGAATTACAAAGATATCAAATCATGCGTATAAGAATTCGGAGAAGATTGAAATAATATTCATAGATAATCTGATCATAAATCCACAATTCATCGGATCTCGACAAACACACCACAAAAGATGATTACATCGGATAGATCTCCAAGAACATCGAAGAGAGCATGGTATTGAGAATTAAAGAGAGAGAAGAAGCCATCTAGCTACTAGCTATGGACCCGTAGGTCTGAGGTAAACCACTCACGCTTCATTGAAAGGTTGCGGCGGTGGAAATGTGTTCGTGGATTCTTCTGGAGGTTCGGGAATATATGTGAATATATAGGAGGAGGAAGTAGGTCAGGGGAGTCACGAGGGGGGGCACAAGGTAACCCCCCCTAGGGCATGCCCTCCACCCTTGTCGCTGCCTCGTGGCTCTTCTAACTTGGACTTCCATCTCATGGGTGTCTTTTGGTCCAAGAAAAAGCATCGCGAAAATTTCATTCTGTTTGGACTCCGTTTGATATTCCTTTTCCACGAAGCTAAAAAATAAGGAAAATAGAAACTAGCATTGGGCTCTAGGTTAATAGGTTAGTCCCAAAAATAATATAAAATAGCATATTAATGCATATAAAATATCCAAAACAGATAATATAATAGCATGAAACAATAAAAAAATTATCGATACATTCGAGACGTATCAACCCTGAGGTGTTTGCTCTAACCTAGCATGCTGATGTTGGTCATATCATGCATATGGCGCCACGCATTGCTTACTTTATACATCTTATATGTCATCAACTTAGTTTAGATTTGCTTTGTGTGAATGCCACCTGTTTGGTTTCTATATCATATATGTGAATTATGCAATGCCATCTTGTTTAGTTGGGCATCATATACGTGTGGAGCATGCAATGCCATCCTGTTTAGCCAGTCATCATATATGTGAATTGTATCGTGCCATACTATTTTTTTGCATAATGTATTCCATTTGTCAACAATGTTTGTACATTCATCTACTCTTCCTGTGCATCAGCCACTTGAGTCGGTGATGGGAAAACCTAGAGTGAAAACAAGGTCTTCTGAGGAGTCAGTGATACCCGTCGATGCAGATTTCTTGCTGGTTACAAATTGCTCCTCGGAGGAGGATTCAGAGACAGATGACCAGTCGTATTCCCCCCGAGGTGTATGCTCTAACTTGGCAGGGTTATATTGCTCATATCATGCACATGGTGTCTTGCATTGCCATGCCATCTACTTAGATTAGACATGCTTTGTGTGAATGCCTCATGTTTCCTTTCTATATCAGATATGTGAATTATGCAATGCCATGTTTTTAGCCAGTTATCATATATGTGAATTGTGCACCGCCGTCTTGTGTAGCCAGGCATCATATATGTGAATTATCTCAGGCCATCCTTTTTTCATTACGTATTCCATATGTCAACAATTTGTGCATATTGAACTACTCTTCATGTGTATCAACCATTTGCGTTGGTTATGAAAAAAATTGGAGTGAAAACAAGGTCTTCAGAGTAGACAATGGTACCTATTGAAGCATATAGCTCGATGGTTACAGGTAGCTCCTTAGAGGAGGATTCAGAGATAGATGACCAGCCATATATCCCACCCGAGGTATATGCTCTAACTTACAATGTTTATATTTCTCATATCATGCATATGGTGTCTTGCATTGCTTAGTTTAGACATCGTATGCGCAATATTCAAGGCCATCTTCTTAGTTTAGAGACCATACATGCGAGTGCCAGCTGCTTAGTATATGAATCAATTATGTGAATTATATCATGCCATCCTGTATACTTAGACAACATGTTTGTGAATTATTTCATCCCAACCTATTTTAGAAAGACATCATATAGTTATGTCATGTCATCCTGTTTAGATAGTCATCATATGTTGAATTATGCCATTATATCGTGTTAAGTTATCCATCATATATCTGAAACAGTGGCATGCTATCATGTTTAGCTAGTCATCATACATGTGAAATTGTGCCATGCTATCCTATTTGGTTAGACAACATATATGTGAATTACCACATTTGTCTATCATACAATGTTTGTACATTCAATGTTTTTCTTGTTTACCAGCCATTTGAACTGGAGGGGGTGATGGCAGTATCTAATGGAGTAAATACTCGTTCTTCACAAAAGACGGTGCTACCCGTCGATGCAGATAGAACCATGGTTGTACTGGCCCATGAACTAGCCCCACCACACATAATCAATACTCTTCCAAATTGTACAACCCCAACCCCAGCAGATAGTAACCCACTTCTAGTTGACACAACACCATGTCCACCATAGAGTACCCCCACACGAGCAGTTTGTAAGGCAACTGTAGTGCCCAAAGCACGAATACCACCATAGCGAACCCAAACTCCACATTTAAAGAAAAAGAGCAACTGTTCTCAGGTCAGATGCTGTAGCTATGGTCCATACTTCTTTGCTCTTGCATCACTGTATTTACTCATACAAACTAATTTCAAATTTGGACGATCCAACAGAAACTCCAATGGCGCAACAGGTATGTTTTAAACCTATTTTTTAACTGGATTGATGTTCTAACTTCTTGCTCTATGTTGATTTCAGTTTTATAAACAGTTATGTTCTCATGTCCTGCACAATACGATTGTTGTTTCTATTGTGTAGTTTCCCACACTTATATTCTATCTATGCTGATGTGTCTTAAAATGATATGATTTGTACTGTGTCTTTGTTTTGATTTGGCAACATAGACTAGAATGATATACACAATACAGTGACCATAGTACATAGATATAGGTTTGTTTATGTTGTTATCCTTCCCACCTTACTACTGAACCGGTTTACCAAAATGAGTTTCATATACTACATGCTAAACTTGTGAAGTGCCTGCTTGTTTCTCTTGTAGAATGTGAACAAAATATTGGAGAAGAGCACCACATTATGCAATGGTAGAGAAAGTAATGCAGATAAGGTTAAAGATAGTCAGATAACCCTGTTGGTCTCCATGAAAGGTGACAAAAACTATCTTGTAGACAACGAGACAACCCCAGAGTCCTATGTTGATGTAGTGTTCGAGTTACTGGCCACTACCGCTGGCACAATGTCAGGACCCCGATTCCAAGTCACATCGATCTAGCCGGTAACACCTCATATCACTTTGCGGCCTCACGCACGGTATTCCCACGGGTGTCGCCTTACCATGGCCTGGGACCGTATGCGCCTTTTGGCTCATGTATATGATAGTGTCGCTAGCATCCATATGACAGAGAACCCGGGCCGACATGGCTAGTCGTGAACCCAAAGCGGCACCAACATATGGGGACAGGCATACATGAATCACATCGAGCATGTCGGCCAGCAGCGTGTGAATCCGGGCTGTAGCACTGGGCTAACAGGACTCCAGGAACCTGGGCTGTAGCAGGCTAGGCAGGACTCCGGATGTCACCGCGTGACATTTCCCCAAAGGGACAGACACAGGAACGAAGTGAAACACATGCCGGCCAGTTAGGTGTCCTGAGCAGTAGTGCTGGGCTAGCAGGACTCCGGTGAACCGGGCTGTAGCGGACTACTATGGCTCATGGAAGCACTAGACTACATTTCCCCATAAGAGAGGCTGCCAAGGATAAACAACTAGATTGTCGGATCCCACACATACCAAGCATTTCAATCATACACACAATATGCTCGATATGTGTAAATACAACATGGCATCACAACATAACTCTACGACTTAAGTATTTATTCATTGGGCTCCGAGGAGCGAGAAATTACAAACATGGGTCTCATGACCCAACAATCATAGCATACAAATCAAAGCACATGCGGAAGCTTAACATGTCTGAGTACAGACATCTACAAATGGAAAAGGCTGAGAAGCCTGACTATCTACCAGATCCTGCCGAGGGCACAAGATCGTAGCTGAGGTATCAAGCTAAACGTCGAAGTCCACGCGAAACTACTAGCGAGACTGAAGTCTCTCTGCAAAACATAAATTAAGCAAACGTGAGTACAAAAGTACTCAGCAAGACTTACATCAGAACTAGCTACATATGCATCGGTATCAACAGGGGGGTGGTGGAGTTTAACTGCAACAAGCCAGCTTTGACTCGGTGGCTATCTTAAACTACGACTGCAAGTAACTCTTTTGAGGTGGCACACACGAGTCCACATATTCACCATTCAATACACCACTATGGATCCGCTCCCGTCTCCCTACGAGAAGGCCATCCATAGCACTCACACTTATCTTGCGAGTTTTAGAGTATCCACTTTCACTTGTCTATGAACTGTTATAGGCAACCCAGAAGTCCTTTACCGCGGACGCGGCTATCCGAATAGTTTTATACCCTGCAGGGGTGTACTTCGTCACACATGTTTCCACCACTTAGCGTCTGCACACGACATGTGCTCGGCAGACTTCAAGCGAAAGCCAACGTGGGTGTAGACCACGACCTGACTAACCGCACCAGTCTCTAGTCC
This sequence comes from Triticum urartu, assembly GCF_003073215.2. Taxonomy (NCBI): domain Eukaryota; kingdom Viridiplantae; phylum Streptophyta; class Magnoliopsida; order Poales; family Poaceae; genus Triticum; species Triticum urartu. The sequence goes on from NC_053026.1 coordinate 239,870,602, forward strand.
AGGTTTATCGCCTATTCGGGTTCCATCCGCAAGGAGATCCGGACGGGGTGTCCTCAACGGCCCCAAACGATGTGTACAGGGTCCCGAGATGCCAAACGGGCGCCCGGCATACCCGGCCACAGTGTATCTACCGCATCATAGCCCACCCCTAGGGTCAGCGCTACGCACGGCCACCAACACATATCCTATAAACTCCAGAAACTAGTTGCAACTCCTGGACAGAGGACGAGAGGGGTCAGTAAGTCGAGCGGGGTCATATTTCAAGGCCCAAAATGTGGTAGTAGTTGTTTCATGGATCACAAACACAGAACTTAGTTCCTGAGAACGGTTTCAATGAGACAACCCACCATGTACTCCTACATGGCCTCTCACCGCTACCTTTACCAAATCGTGTTCACACACTTAGCTCACACACAGTAGGACATGTTCACCACTTTCCAATTCATCCCCAATGAATCAGACCTGACACAAATCTAAGCAATAGCAGGCATGACAAGCAAACATGAATGAGTAGGCACATCAGGGCTCAAACAACTCCTACTCATGCTAGTGGGTTTCATCTATTTACTGTGGCAATGACAGGTCATGCAAAGGAAAGTGGTTCAACTACCGCAGCATGTAACAGTTGAATCATTGTTGTCCTAATGCAGTAAAAGAGAGCAGGAGCGAGAGAGTGGGTTTGTATCGGAATGAACAAGGGGGTTTTGCTTGCCTGGCACTTCCGAAGATAGTATATCTCTTCATCAGTGTCATCGAACTCTTCGTCGGAACCACATCTATCGAGAGGGGACAAATACCGGCAACAGAGAAGGAAACGCAATCAATGCATATGCGACAATATGATGCATGACCATGACATGGCAATATGCTGTGATTGGAGCTAATGCATCTAGTTATGATTTAAATGAAGTTGGTTTGAATACAAGATTCAAATTCCAACTCCATATATGATTATTTAAATGCCCTTTATTTGTTTTGTCCAAAACAGAGGACAAACATTGCTCAAACATGCATGAAAACGGTACAGATGTATTCCTTGAATTTTTCTGATAATTTTTCATATATAATTTATTTCATTTGGAGTTACGGTTGATTTTCTATGATTTTTAGAAGTTAGGCAATTTTTTGGAATTTCTTGAATTGTTTTAAAACATAAATTAATTACTGCGTCAGCATGACATCGCCATGACGTAAGCAAGTCAACGGGACATGGTCCAGGTCAAACCTGACCAGTGGGGTCCACTGGTCAGCGACACAGTGCTGATCAGTGTCAATGACAGGTGGGGACTGGTCAACGTGTGACATGGCCAGGTCAAACTGACCGGTGGGGCCCGTGGGGGTTAATTTAATCTAAACGTAAATAAAACCCGGTTAGTTAGGGCGTGGGGCCCAGCGGTCAGTGGGTCAGGGGGATTAGTTAGGGCGTCATTAGCCTAAACTAATCTGCCACGTCGGCTAAACAGCGATTAGCCGCCGGTGCTAAGCAGAACGCGACGACGCTCCTTGTCCGACCATCTCCGGCGACGAGAGCTCGCGCGGCTGGGCTCCACGGATGCAGCGCATCGAGGTGCATCAGATGGTGGCCGTGGGGGATGGCGGGGTGGCCGAAATCTTCGTCGGCGTCGACCGTGGCGGCTGCCGGAGCTCGGGTGAGCTCGGGGCCGAGGCTACAACGGCCGTGGCGCTGCGGGGTTGGCACCTACGGCTTCTACACGGTGTGGCGAGTACGTTGAACGCATGCCCGGGACCAAATGGTCACCGGAGTGTCGCCGGCGTCGAGCTCGTGTGGCGGTGAGTGCTCGGCCTTGGCGGGACGGCGGCTAGAGGACGGGAAGGGCGCAGGAAAGAGAGGGGAAATGCGGCGGAGCTCACTGGGGGGTCATTGAGCAGCTCAGCGTGCTTGGGGACGGCTCGGAGGCGACGAACCCACGACGGCGATCTCGGGTGCCCGAGGAGGAAGACGAGGGCGAAGGCGGCTCCACAGGGCGCCTGGGCTCGCTTGGCTCGTCGGAGACAAAGATGAAGACGCTGCGAAGCCTCTGGACATGGCAGAAGGGTGAGGGGGTGGCTCTAGGCACGGCGGCAGCGAACGGCGGCGGCGGTCGCTTTCGGGTGCGTGCGGGAGAGAGAACAGAGGAGGGGGATGAGCTCAAGGGAGTGAGCGAGAGGGACCAGGGGGCTGCGTGGCATCGTGGAGGTGTCCAGGCCCTCGGCGGCAAGCAGGAGGTGGCGTGCGGTGGCCGTGCGCGTGCCGGCGTGCGGTGGCCACGCACCTCGGTCCTTCTGGCAGAGGAAGGAGAAGACACGGGTGCCCCTGGTGGGCTGGGCCGCCAGCTGGGCCACCAGGTGGGCTGGAAGGCCAGGTAGGTTGGCCCAGGTAGATCTCTCTGTTTTTTTAATTCTGTTTTCTATTTATTTCCTCTGTTTTGATTTAGGTTTAAACCAATTTTGTTGCTTCTGTAAATTATTGTATGGACTAGAGATATTACTCTGGAGCCCCACAATAATTTGCAAAATTATTGGACATGTATTTCTTTTATAACAGAAATAAAGCCAATTCAAATACATTATGGTTTAATTCAAAATGCCCAAACTAATTACCCTTAATGCCCTAAAATATTGGTTTGAACTTCTACCTCTTGCCAATATTTTCAGGGATTAAAGTGAACATTTCCTTGGGCTCATTTGAAGAAATTTTTAACTTGCTCATTTTCAAAGATTTCTAAGGCTTTGGGAATTCCCTCAATTCAATTTTCCTTGAATTTAAACATGATGCAACAACCAAGATAGTCCAAGGCCAAGCTGGAGCTAGGGGTGTGACACACAACCTCTTCGAACTCGCTGCCTGAATCACTTCGGCTTCTTCAGTATCAGCTACAATCTGAAAGGCTTCAGCCAGCTGTGCCGCGGCAATAAGCCGAAGGACTAAGGAAGTCCCTGCAGAATTCAGATGCATACTTTTTGGTGCAATAGCAAGCGCTAGAGGATTTTAGCGCCAAACAAGAGAAAACTAATAAGGTTGCTAAGCTTCTTTCCAACATGGTGGCTATCTGGGATATCATTTCTTGAGCTCTTTTAAAGTTGTTTCAGTTCTGGACTTGTTTTGTTGTCGCGTTTATTTTCACTGGTGGCCAATTTAGACACCTAGTTTATGTAATATGCTGCTTTGTTCACTATATTTGCACTAGTGGTGAACTTTGATGCCCAATGGATGTAATATTTGAAATAGCCGTAATAGCCTAGCGTAAGTTGCTTGCTTATTTATTTCCTTATTGTCTTGTTAATTTTTTTTGCTTGTAGTTGCTGCAGTTATTTTTCCGCGCTAACCTTTTTATTTAGAACTAGGCCACAATGACCATGAGCAACATACGGACCATTGTAACCATGGTCTTGCTACCTGCCGTAGTGACCATGGGCCTCCTATGGGCCGTAGGATCCATGGGCCTTCTACGGGCCGTAGAATCAATGGGCCTTTGTCGGTGCAACAAACCCTGGGTCCGTTGCCCAGACTATGCACATGCACAAGAACAAGATGACAACACCGAAATCAGATTGAGCCATAAGGGATCAGTTCTTCAAAGGACCAACATACAGATCAAGACGACCAAGACTAGCCAGAGAGGCAGGATACAACTGAGGGGAAAAACCTCCCTTGTCGGGCAGGTGAGCCTGGCGAGGTTGGGTTTTCCCCGGAAGCAAGCTTTCAGATCGTCCCAGCAGGCCTGCCGGGGCTCACAGAGGCAAATCACTCCATCGCACCACCTCACGAGCAACGCATGTCATCAATCAGTGTGGTGTCAAGCCGCAAAGTGACTAAGTGGCTTCTATTCTCCACATGGTAGCCACTTGCTACAAAAGATACCTCCAGGCGACACCCGTCCTAAGACGTGTCAAGCAAGCAGGCGTGAGGTTGGCAAAACAGCCCCGCAGGGCTTCCCGGGCAAGCTGCGATGTGACATTGAGCGGTGCATTTAATGCGCTCTGTCAGTCTGCAGAGTTAGGTATGATAGCACTGTTTGCTATCTAATCAGTATTTAATGACTGATTTGGCACTGTGGTGACCCCTTGATCTACAAAAGGAGGCCCATGGCAACTATAGAAGGGATTCGGACCCCCTCACACTCATACGCGCATAGCCCCTCTCGTCCCAAGGCAACCTTGCCGGGAAAGAGCACTGCGCTTCTCCACCACTTTCCACCATCAATCCACCAAAGCAGGAGTAGGTTTTTACGCCTCATGGTGGCCCGAACCTGGGTAAAACTGCCCATGTGATCTTTGTCGTGTTGTGTTACGCTTCATCGCTCTTCGTGCAACGTGCCCATCACCCCGCCGAACCAAAAGGGGCTCTTGGTCCCATAGGTAGCTGGGGTTAGTTGCGCGAACCCGAGAGCGTGAGCACATCATCTTCATCGCCGTTTTCATCATCAATGGCTCCATCGACTATGGCACCCAAGAAGAAGTCTGGCGCCGAAGCTCACCCGTCCACCTCGAAGGCCCCGCTGCCCGCTACCGCCAATGCCATGGGAAATGCGGGGGTACATGAGGACGTGGGTGCTTCGGGGGATGTGGTTGGCGCAGGTGGCGTTGTCGCCACCTCCCTCGCGGCCGAAGCAGGAGCGAGAGGCATCGAAGAAGAGCAGCACAAACAGCATCCCGCCGACCACGCTCTGCGAGGTACGACTAGAAATATTATTGCTTCTGTCCCTCTTGGCATGGCCGAGGGGCATAGCCATGGCGGTGACTGATACGTCTCCAACGTATCTATAATTTTTTATTGCTCCATGCTATATTATCTACTATTTTGGACACTATTGGGCTTTATTATCCACTTTTATATTATTTTTGGGACTAACCTATTAACCGGAGGCCCAGCCTAGAATTGCTGGTTTTTTTCCTATTTTAGGGTTTCGAAGAAAAGGAATATCAAACGGAGTCCAAAGGGAAGGAAACCTTCAGGAACATGATTTTCTCACCGAACATGATCCAGGAGACTTGGACCCCACGTCAAGAAACAAGGGAGGAGGCCATGAGGTAGGGGGCGCGCCTACCCCCCCAGGCGCGCCCTCCACCCTCGTGGGCCCCCTGTTGCTCCACCGACGTACTCCTTCCTCCTATATATACCTACGTACCCCCAAACGATCTGATACAGAGCCAAAACCCTAATTCCACCACCGCAACTTTCTGTATCCACGAGATCCCATCTTGGGGCCTATTCCAGAGCTCCGCCGGAGGGGGTATCCATCACAGAGGGCTTCTACATCATCACCATAGCCCCTCCAATGAAGTGTGAGTAGTTCACCTCAGACCTACGTGTGACATCCGGATAATTAAGCTATAGTAACCATCTACTAATGATTCCACATCACCACGATTACTATTGTTAGTTTCACGATAATTCAAATCTCGTTCCGAATTCAAATTCAAAATCAAGTCAGACAATAAAAGTTTTCAAATATTAAATCTAAAGTGTTTGAATTGTAGCAAATAAATCCAAGATGATTATGGTGGTGAAACCACTTTTTTATAAATTATTTAAATACTATAAAATAAATAAAACAACATCTTAAACAATTAAATAAATGCCTTTTATATTTAGTAAAATACTAAACTATTTTATCTGGGTGCCATAGTTAATATGGCAGTAGTATATTTAGTTATACTAAATCAGGAACTACTTTTATCTTTTTAGAATAGAAAATAAATTAGAGACTAAAAGAAAATAGAATAGGGAAATAAGTAAAAGGAAAAAAACCAACAAGCTCCTGTGCGGGTGGGCTTTATGTAGCTATAGTGTTTTGGCCCAGCCCACAAAGGCTTTTCCTCCCACCTCTGTACAGAGCACAGGAGGCCATGGTGCTGTGCACGCACGCACGCCATCCACGCCGCCGATTATCGCCGTGTCGATCATCTGGGCACTCCAGGAGATGGATAAGAAGACCCCCGATGACTTGGACGAACCCTAACCCTCACTTATCCCCTTCCTCGCCCTGTTTCTCGAAAATTTGCTCGTCCCTGAGTTAGTGTCGTCGTCACCGCATCGATCCCGCGGCCACCGGCCTCCCCTCGCCACGTCAAGATGTCCACGAGCTCCCTCGCCGTGTACTCCTTAGACTACCCCCATTAAAACAAGACGGGCCGCACCGCACGCTCGGCATCGAGTCATTCCCCGCCTGCGGCCGCGGCATCTCGTCGCCGGTTGCCACTGCTACGGGCCGCCCCCGACCTCCCAACCTCGTCCATGAGCATCGGGGTGAGCCCCACTACCGATTACCTCTCTTTCCCCTTTCGATCTATGTCGTTTGCCGCTGCTCCTGTGCTTGTCGTGGTCGCCATGGCTGCAGCTCCATCCGGCCACGCCCTGGCCGCAAACCCGCGAGCGCCTGCCTGAGCGTGGCCTCGCGCCACTGCCTACCACTGCTCGCCCTGCCGTGCCTTATTGCTACCCCTCGCGCTGTGCTTGTCCGGCCGTTGCCGCCTACTGCTTAGCGCCGCTGCTTGTACTGCTGTTGTTGCTCGCGTACTGCAGCTGCTCACGAACTGCCCCTGCTATGCTACTGCTGCTGCCCGTTGCTCTGCAGATGATGCTAGTCATTGCCGTTGTTTAGTTGCGGCTGCTTAGTTGCTTCTACTGCTACCGCTACAGGCCATAGCCATGGCCAATCGCTGCTATGTGTGTGTGAGTGTGCCATGCGTGTGGCCGGCCCTTGTTTAAATTAGTACTATGGTTTAGCTAGTACGTATTAATTTGTGCTAAGATAGTCTAGTAGTAGATGACATGTAGGCCCCATTAAATAAGTTAAGTTTTTTTGCTAAATAGTCCATGACATGTGGGCCACACCTACCCTTTTGACTAGCCAAGTTGACTTGGTCAACTCGAATTATTATTAAATCTAAAAATTTCAGAAAATGAAATAGACTTTAGAAATTCATATAAATTAAACCGTAACTCGGATGAAAATGTTTTCTACATGAAAGTTGCTCAGAACGACAAGACGAACCCGGATACGCAGCCCGTTTGTCCGTCACGCATCCCTAGCATAGCAAACACGCAACTTTCCCCCTCCGGTTCATCTGTCCGAAAACGCGAAACACCGGGGATATTTTTCCGGATGTTTCCCCCCTTTCACCGGTACCACCTCATACCGCGTTAGGGCACACCTAGCATCATGCTTTGTCATGTGATGCATCGTCATGCATCTGTTTGCTTAATATTTATTGTTTCTTCCCCCCCCCCCTCTTCTCTCCCTAGACACCGAGACCGACGCCGCTGCTACCCAGTACGACTACGGTGTTGATGACCCCTCTCTCTTGCCAGAGCAACCAGGCAAGCCCCCCCCTAGATCACCAGATATCGCCTACTCTTCTCTCTACTGCTTGCATTAGAGTAGTGTATCATGTTACTGCTTTCCGTTAATCCTATTCTGATGCATAGCCTGTCATTGTTGCTACAACTGTTGATACCTTACTTGCAATCCTACATGCTTAGTATAGGATGCTAGTTTATCATCAGTGGCCCTACATTCTTGTCCGTCTGCCATGCTATACTATCGGGCTGTGATCACTTCGGGAGGTGATCACGGGTATATACTCTATACTTTATATACATGACACAAGTGGAGACTAAAGTCGGGTCAGCTCGTTGAGTACCCGCAGTGATTCTGATGAGGGGGCTGAAAGGACAGGTGGCTCCATCCCGGTAGAGGTGGGCCTGGGTTCCTGACGGCCCCGACTGTTACTTTGTGGCGGAGCAACAGGGCAGGTTGAGACCACCTAGGAGAGAGGTGGGCCTGGCCCTGTTTGGCGTTCGCGGTTATTTCAAGATAACATGTTTAACGAGATCTTGGTATTTGATCTGAGTCTGGCCACTGGCCTATACGCACTAACCATCTACGCGGGGACAGTTATGGGCACTCGACGTCGTGGTATCAACCGAAGCCTTCGTGACGTCAGCGACTGAGCGGCGCACGCCGGATTGGACAGTAAGCCTGCTCTTGTATTAAGGGGGCTAGTTCTACTTCCGGCCGCGTACGCAACATGCAGGTGTGCAATGGGCGATGGGCCCAGACCCCTGTGCGCATAGGATTTAGACCGGCATGCTGACCTCTCTGTTGTGCCTAGGTAGGGCTGCGACATGTTGATCTTCCGAGGCCGGGCATGACCCAGGAAAGTGTGTCCGGGCAAAGGGGATCGAGCGTGTTGGGAAATGTGGTGCACCCCTGCAGGGAAGTTAATCTATTCGAATAGCCATGATCTTCAGTAACAGGACGACTTGGAGTTGTACCTTGACCTTATGACAACTAGAACCGGATACTTAATAAAACACACTCTTCCAAGTGCCAGATACAACCCGGTGACCGCTCTCTAACAGGGCGATGAGGGGAGGATAGCCGGGTAGGATTATGCTAGACGATGTTACTTGGTGAACTCACCATCTACTCTCTTCCTATGCTGCAAGATGGAGGTTACCAGAAGCGTAGTCTTCGAAAGGACTAGCTATCCCCCTCTTATTCCGGCATTCTGCAGTTCAATCCACATACGTTACCCCCCTTTTCCATTTGATACCAATGCATACATATGTAGTGTAGCTCCTTGCTTGCGAGTACTTTGGATGAGTACTCACGGTTGCTTTGTTCCCTCTTTCCCCCCTTCCTATACCCGATTGCTGCGACCAGACGATGGAGCCCAGGAGCCAGACGCCACCGTCAATGACGACTACTACTACTCGGGAGGTGCCTACTACTACGTGCAGCCCGCTGACGACGACCAGGAGTAGTTTAGGAGGATCCCAGGCAGGAGGCCGGCGCCTCTTTCGATCTGTATCCCAGTTTGTGCTAGCCTTCTAAAGGCAAACTTGTTTAACTTATGTCTGTACTCAGATATTGTTGCTTCCGCTGACTCGTCTATGATCGAGCTCTTGTATTCGAGCCCTCGAGGCCCCTGGCTTGTAATATGATGCTTGTATGACTTATTTTATTTGTAGAGTTGTGTTGTGATATCTTCCCGTGAGTCCCTGATCTTGATCGTACACGTTTGCATGTATGATTAGTGTATGATTGAATCGGGGGCGTCACAAGTTGGTATCAGAGCCGACTGCCTGTAGGAACCCCCTTCCAACTCCTTGGCCGAAGTTGAGTCTAGACATTACAAAACTTTTACTAACATGGTTGTGTGCTTTACGGGCCCACGTCACCATTTGGGTGGTATTAGGATCTTTTATTCCTCGTCTATACTCTGGGACTCTGATCTCTCTTCTATTTGGTTTTAAATGGTTTTACTAACTCTAACATTAGGATCTCGTGATCACGTCCATCTGTAGTTCCCCTTATTACAGATGATTGCCTGCTGCACCAGAAGATTCCGAAGATAATCTTCGATGTTCTCTCAAGATAGTTGTGCCCACCGCCTTTGCAAATTCCCTACCACTATTGTATCATTATGGATAACTACATACACTTGCCCTTTCAAATCCCATTGATCTTGTTATTACAAGATATGCCGAAAATTCTCTCTATTGTTCCGAGAATACTTTATGCCTACTGCATTGCAGTTCTAAGCCACCTGAATACCCCTACGGATAATTCCTCGCACTTACCGAGTATCCGCCCTTCCCCAGTTGTTTATGTGTTTCACTAAGGTCTTCGAAATAATATTCGATCTTCTGAAAATCCTTAGCACTTATTGCTCTTGAAATTCTTGCTTGCTTGCATTATGGTTAAGCCCATAAGTATAGTAATCTTATTGGCAGCCTTTGTCACTATCATTTTGAGTCCATTGATTTAATATGTTGCGAATGCTCGCACTCCTCAATTAGTTCCTAGAATTCATCCTTTCAACTCAGACGTCATTTTAAACATGAGTTGGTTCTCCACCAATCAAATTGCCGACGATTGTACCTCTAAGTCTATTCAACTTATCCATCCCTATTCAGAGCACTACTTCTGATCCCTTGACTTGGAATCATAATTCCTGTGCAATTGAGCTTTGAGTTAGTCAGTTGTTTGTATCATCTGATCCCCTTGCATTCTTTCTTCTTCTGGTAGAGTACCGATACTCACATCAGCTCCGTTGTGGATCGTCAGATCCATTGTTGGATTTCATCCGACATCGTCCTTAATATTCAATAACCTTGTGAGCCTTTCCACGGGTATATAATGCCTTTGGTAAATTGTATCCTCTGCCTTGTCAACTATGCTCTACTTTCGAGCTTGTGTTATTTCCTATTGAATCTTGTGGTATAAGTTCCCAAGATGCCCCTAAGGGTCACACCTATATGCCTTCCCAGATCTGGGTAAACCCGAGAGTTATCACAAGTCATACTCTTCTAGTGTTTTGCTAGATAAAATTTAAACATTACAACTTCTTCAAAAAGTGAGAAGTGAATGAAAGGTTAAGCATTGGAGAAGTAGGAGTCGACCTTGAACTTTGCACTCATGCCCATGGACCCGATGTGGAACTTATCATCGAAGCTTCTTGTAATAATAATAATCCCCTTGTTATAAATTTCTCTTGTATCTATGTTTAATCCTTTTCAACCGTGGTTCTGGCCATGATTGTTCTTCTTTGATCCCATTTCTCGGACAAGTTAAAGCACTTGTCTTCTACAGATCAATATGCCTGCCCAACCTATATTATGATCTACCTTCGAGTATTACCCCTGGTATCTCGAGGATATCATGCCATTGCACTACATCTTATGAAACTTTTGATGAAGTACTACCTTTCCCTCTCATTGTCACTTCATGGGTGCTGGGTTGTTTTTCACTTGAGAACACCAATAAGTGAATCTATTCTGCACTCCGATTCTATAACTCTGAAGTAATTTTTCGTTGCTTATGAGTTTAATAATCCTTCAAGCCATTCCTAGCCTGTTTGGCTATATCATTGTCGTGATGATTTTAACTATGCTACCTGGTCCTTATTCTCGGAGCACCAATTTGCGATGATAGCTAAGCTTACGTCGATCTTCCTCATCATCCCCTTTCACCTTAAACAACAAGCTTGATTTCGAGTTTGTGTCATACCCATGGTTTCAAGAACTTTTCGCTTCATCATTCCGTTGACTTGATGTCATCACGATCGGTTACATCTTCTTGAAACCTCTCGACAAATTTGTCGTGATCATCATCAATATTCTAAGCTCTTCCAGGATATCAATTGAATTTAATAAGAGAAATACCATCCTTGCCCTTGATGATTTGTGTTATCATTGACCACTTTATTGCCTTCTGTTCAACACAAACTTGTTCATGTTTTGTGTTATACCTTGAGATCCTTGCTATCCAGCATTTGTTCTTTACCTTGGAGTATTACCATCTTTTATGTCAAGGATGTCGTGAAAATTTCACCACCTATTAAGAATTCTTGGTATAGTGATACTTCTCACCATCACCATTTTTTCTTGGTCCCCATGTTGATTCCAACAATTGAATTGTGTTGTTTGGATTCCTTCCTTCTAGCAACCCTATTGCTTTGAACTTAATGGTTGACATTTCATTCTTAGACCATTGGTTATTGAATCACCATTATAACACCAGTCATGCTACCTAAGCCCATACTATGGGTGCACTTTTCAACCATTATACCATATGTTTTGACAAATGTTATCTCCTTGTTCACATAATTGTGGAAATCCATCTTGTTGGAAATCTCGATGAATTGTCGCTGAGACCATCAGCCACCTCCTCATCCTATCATTGGTTTAATGATGAACTCTTGTTTTGGAACTTGCTTCCGTAGTTCATCCCCGAGAAACTTACTACGTCATTGATATGTCTCCAACGTATCTATAATTTTTGATTGCTCCATGCTATATTATCTACTGTTTTGGACTATATTGGGCTTTATTTTCCACTTTTATATTATTTTTGGGACTAACCTATTAACCGGAGGCCCAGCCCAGAATTGCTGTTTTTTTTTGCCTATTTCCGTGTTTCGGAGAAACGGAATATCAAACGGAGTCCAAACGGAATAAAATCTTCGGGAACGTGATTTTCTCACTTAACGTGATCCAGGAGACTTGGACCCTACTGCAAGGGATCAAAGAGGAGGTCATGAGGGTGGGGCCCCCCCTAGGGTGCGCCCCCCTGCCTCGTGGGCCCCTCGGTGCTCCACCGACGTACTCCTTCCTCCTATATATACCTACGTACCCCAAACGATCAGAGCAGGAGCCAAAAACCTAATTCCACCGCCGCAACTTTCTGTGTCCACGAGATCCCATCTTGGAGCATGTTCCGGAGCTCCGCCGGAAGAGGGTCGTCATCACGGAGGGCTTCTACATCATCCTAGCCCCTCCGATGAAGTGTGACTAGTTTACCTCAGACCTTCGGGTCCATAGTTAGTAGCTAGATGGCTTCTTCTCTCTCTTTGAATCTCAATACAAAGTTCTCCCCCTCTCTTGTGGAGATCTATTCGATGTAATCTTCTTTTTGCAATGTGTTTGTTGAGATCGATGAATTGTGGGTTTATGATCAAGTCTATCTATGAATAATATTTGAATCATCTCTGAATTCTTTTATGTATGATTGGTTATCTTTGCAAGTCTCTTCGAATTATCCGTTTGGTTTGGCCGACTAGATTGGTAGTTCTTGCCATGGGAGAAGTGCTTAGCTTTGGGTTCGATCTTGAGGTGTCCTTTCCCAGTGACAGAAGGGGCAGCAAGGCACGTATTGCATCGTTGCCATCGAGGATAACAAGATGGGGTTTATTTCATATTGCATGAATTTATCTCTATACATCATGTCATCTTGCTTAAGGCGTTACTCTGTTTTTAACTTAATACTCTAGATGCATGCTCGATAGCGGTCGATGAGTGGAGTAATAGTAGTAGATGCAGAGTCGTTTCGTTCTACTTGTCACGGACGTGATGCCTATATACATGATCATGCCTAGATATTCTCATAACTATGCTCAATTCTGTCAATTGCTCAACAGTAATTTGTTCACCCACCGTAGAATACTTATGCTCTTGAGAGAAGCCACTAGTGAATCCTATGGCCCCCGGGTCTATTCTCATCATATCAATCTCCATCACTTTAATCTTGCTTTGATTTTTACTTTGCATCTTTATACCAAAAATACCAAAAATATTATATCTATCAGATCTCACTCTCGTAAGTGACCATGAAGGGATTGACAACCCCTAATCGCGTTGGTTGCGAGTAGCTATCGTTTTGTTCAGGTACGAGGGACTTGAGCGTGGCCTCCTACTGGATTGATACCTTGGTTCTCAAAAACTGAGGGAAATACTTACGCTACTCTGTTGTATCATCCCTTCCTCTTCGGGGAAAACCAACGCAAGCTCAAGACGTAGCAAGAAGGATTTCTAGCGCCGTTGTCGGGGAGTCTACGCAATAGTCAACATACCAAGTACCCATCACAATCCCTATCTCTCGCATTACATTATTTGCCATTTGCCTCTCATTTTCCTCTCCCCCACTTCACCCTTGCCGTTTTATTCGCCCTCTCTCTCTCTCTATCCTCCCTCTCTATTTGCCTCTTTTGCCCGTTTGCCTTTGTTTGCTCGTGTGCTAGTTTGTTTGCTTGTTTGTCGCGATGGCTCAAGATACTACCAAATTGTGTGACTTCACCAATACCAATAATAATGATTTCCTTAGCACTCCGATTGCTCCTCTTACCGATGCTGAATCCTGTGAAATTAATACTGCTTTGTTGAATCTTGTTATGAAAGATCAATTCGCCGGCCTTCCTAGTGAAGATGCCGCTACTCATCTGAATAGCTTCGTTGATTTATGTGATATGCAAAATAAAAAAGATGTCAATAATGATGTCGTTAAATTGAAGCTATTTCCTTTTTCGCTTAGAGATCGTGCTAAATCTTGGTTTTCGTCTTTGCCTAAGAATAGTATTGATTCATGGAACAAGTGCAAAGATGCTTTTATCTCTAAGTATTTTCCTCCCGCTAAGATCATCTCTCTTAGAAACGATATTATGAACTTTAAAAAACTTGATCATGAACATGTTGCACAAGCTTGGGAGAGAATGAAATTAATGATACGTAATTGCCCTACTCATGGTTTGAACTTGTGGATGATTATACAGAATTTTTATGCCGGATTGAATTTTTCTTCTAGAAATCTTTTAGATTCGGCCGCGGGAGGCACTTTTATGGAAATCACTTTAGGAGATGCTACTAAACTCCTAGATAATATTATGGTTAATTATTCTCAATGGCACACTGAAAGATCATCTAATAAAAAAGTGCATGCGATAGAAGAAATTAATGTGTTGAGTGGAAAGATGGATGAACTTATGAAATTATTTACTACTAAGAGTTTTTCTTCTGATCCTAATGATATGCCTTTGATTGAGAATAACAATGAATCTATGGATGTGAATTTTGTTGGTAGGAATAATTTTGGTAACAACGCTTATATAGGGAATTTTAACCCTAGGCCATATCCTAGTAATCCTTCTAATAATTATGGGAATTCCTACAACAACTCTTATCGAAATTATAATAAGATGCCCTATGATTTTGAATCTAATATTAAATAATTTATTTCTTCACAAAAGAATTTTAATGCTATGATTGAAGAAAAAATGCTTAAGATTGATGATTTGGCTAGGAACGCTGATAGAATTGCTCTTGATGTTGATTCTTTGAAACTTAGCTCTATTCCACCTAAGCATTATATCAATGAGTCTCTAAAAGCCATGAGAATTTCGATTGATGAGTGTAAGCAAAGAACCGCTAGGATGTGTGCTTCCAAAGATGCCTTTATTAAAGCGTGTTCTTCCAGTTCCTATGAAAATCAAGATGAAGATCAAGTTATTGATGTGTCCCCTATTAAATCTTTGTTTTGCAACATAAATCTTGATGAAACTGAATATGATCTTCCTTTACCTAGAAGGCATTCTAAAAATTCGGAGTATTTAGATCTTAATGATGAAATTGATGAAAGTGGGATTGAAAGAAATAAAAATCTAGATGTTGCTAAACCCACTATATTGGATTTCAAGGAATTTAATTATGAAAGTTGCTCTTTAATTGATTGTATTTCCTTGTTGCAATCCGTGCTAAATTCTCCACATGCTTATAGTCGAAATAAAGCCTTTACCGAACATATTGTTGATGCCTTGATGCAATCTTATGAAGAAAAACTTGAGCTGAAAGTTTCTATCCCTAGAAAACTCTATGATGAGTGGGAACCAACTATTAAAATTAAAATTAAAGATCATGAGTTTTATGCTTTGTGTGATTTGGGTTCTAGTGTCTCTACTATTCCCAAGACTTTGTGTGATTTACTAGATTTCCGCGATTTTGATGATTGCTCTCTAAACTTGCATCTTGCGGATTCCACTATTAAGAAACCTATGGGAAGAACTAATTATGTTCTTATTGTTGCAAATAGGAATTATGTGACCGTAGATTTCATTGTTCTAGATATAGATTGTAATCCTTCTTGCCCTATTATTCTTGGTAGACCTTTCCTTAGAATGGTTGGTGCGATTATTGATATGAAGGAAGGGAATATTAGATTTCAATTTCCATTAAAAAAGGGCATGGAACACGTTCCAAGAAAGAAAATAAAATTACCATATGAAACTATCATGAGAGCCACTTATGGATTGCCGACCAAAGATGGCAATACCTAGATCTATCCTCGCTTTTATGCCTAGCTAGGGGCGTTAAACGATAGCGCTTGTTGGGAGGCAACCCAATTTTATTTTTATTCCTTGCTTTTTGATCCTGTTTAGTAATAAATAAATTATCTAGCCTGTGTTTTGGTTGTGTTTTTTGTGTTTAATTAGTGTTTGTGCCAAGTAGAACTGTTGGGAAGACTTGGGGAAAGTCTTGTTGAACTTGCTGTAAAAAACAAAAACTTTAGCGCTCATGAGAACTGCTGTAATTTTTATTTGAAGAGTGATATTTAGTTAATTATTTTTGAATATGATTAATAGATAAATTCCTCATGTCCATCAATTTATTTTGGAATTTTTGGGGTTCCAGATCTTGCGCTAGCTACAGATTACTACAGACTGTTCTGTTTTTGACAGATTCTGTTTTTCGTGTGTTGTTTGCTTATTTTGATGAATCTATGGCTAGTAAAATAGTTTATAATCCATAGATAAGTTGGAATACAGTAGGTTTAACACCAATATAAATAAATAATGAGTTCATTACAGTACCTTGAAGTGGTCTTTTGTTTCGCTAACAGAGCTCACGAGTTTTCTATTTTGAGTTTTGTGTTGTGAAGTTTTCAAGTTTTGGGTGAATTCTTGTGATGGATTATGGAACAAGGAGTGGCAAGAGCCTAAGATCGGGAATGCCCATGGCACCCCCAAGATAATCCAAGGACACCAAAAAGTCAAAGCTTGGGGATGCCCCGGAAGGCATCCCCTCTTTTCGTCCACTTCCATCGGTAATTTACTTGGAGCTATATTTTTATTCACCAACATGATATGTGTTTTGCTTGGAGCGTCTTGTATTATTTGTGTATTTGTTTGTTAGTATGCCACAATCATCCTTGTTGTACACTCCTTTTTAGAGAGCCATACATGAATTAAAATTTGATAGAATACTCTATATGCTTCACTTATATCTTTTGAGCGTTATAATTTTGCTCTATGTTCTTCACTTAGATCTTTTAGAGCACGGTGGTGGATTTGTTTTAAAGAAACTATCGATCTCTCATGCTTCACTTAAATTATTTTGAGAGTCTCTTAATAGCATGGTAATTTGCTTAATAATAATATGCTTGGTATTCAAGATTTGTGAAACTTTCTTTTGAGTGTGTTGAATGCTAAGAAAAGATTGAAGCATGATAATTGTTTTGAGATATGGAGGTGATAATATTAAAGTCATGCTAGTTGAGTAGTTGTGAATTTAAAGAATACTTGTGTTGAAGTTTGTGATTCCCGTAGCATGCACGTATGGTGAACTGTTATGTAATGAAGTCGGAGCATGATTTATTTATTGATTGTCTTCCTTATGAGTGGCAGTTGGGGACGAGCGATGGTCTTTTCCTACCAATCTATCCCCCTAGGAGCATGCGTGTACTACTTTGCTTTGATAACTTCTAGATTTTTGCAATAAGTATATGAGTTCTTTATGACTAATGTTGAGTCCATGGATCATACGCACTCTCACCCTTCCACCTTTGCTAGCCTCTCTAATACCGCGCACCTTTCGCCGGTATCATACACCTACCATATACCATCCTCAAAACAGCCACCATACCTACCTATTATGGCATTTCCATAGCCATTCCGAGATATATTGCCATGCAACTTTCCACCATCTAGTTCATCATGACACATTCATCATTTTCATATTGCTTAGCATGATCATGTAGTTGACATAGTATTTTTGGCAAAGCCACCGTTCATAATTTTTCATACTTGTCACCGCTGGAGGCATCCATATAGAGTCATACTTTGTTTTAGTATCGAGTTGTAATCATTGAGTTGTAAACAAATAGAAGTGTGATGATTATCATTTAATAGAGCATTGTCCCAAATAAAAAAAAGGAGAAATGCCAAAGAAAAAAAGGCCAAAAAAGAAAATAAATAAAAAGGGGCAATGGTACTATCCTTTTTCAACACTTGTGCTTCAAAGTAGCACCATGATATAGCGAGTCTCATATATTGTGCTTCAAAGTAGCACCATGTTCTTCATATAGAGAGTCTCATATGTTGTCACTTTCATATACTAGTGGGAATTTTACATTATAGAACTTGGCTTGTATATTCCAATGATGGTCTTCCTCAAATTGCCCTAGGTCTTCATGAGCAAGCAAGTTGGATGCACACCCACTAGTTTTTTTGTTGAGCTTTCATACATTTATAGATCTAGTGCATCTGTTGCATGGCAATCCCTACTGACTCACATTGATATCTATTGATGGGCATCTCCATAGCCCGTTGATACGCCTAGTTGATGTGAGACTATCTTCCCCTCCTTTTTGTCTTCTCCACAACCACCATCCTATTCCACCTATAGTGCTATATCCATGGCTCACGCTCATGTATTGCGTGAAGATTGAAAAAGTTTTGAAAAAGTTAGAGTATGAAACAATTGCTTGGCTTGTCATCGGGGTTGTGCATGATTTAATACTTTGTGTGGTGAAGATGGAGCATAGCCAAACTATATGATTTTGTAGGGATAACTTTCTTTGGCCATTGTAACACCCCGGATGTAATTACCTTATATGTATCCCAACTCTTGCCATTTCTGGCTCTAAGTTATTTTATTTCATCGTTGTCGGGTTTTTGTCTCCATGTGTTTTGTATTTATCATGCTTCTCATATCATGTCATCATGTGCATTGCATTAGCATACGTGTTCGTCTCATGCATCCGAGCATTTCCCCATTCTCCGTTTTGCATTCTGGTGCTCCTATGTCCTCTGGTGGTCCTTTCTACCTCTTTTCGTGTGTGGGTGTTAAACGTTTTCGGATTGGACCGAGACTTGTCATGCGGCCTTGGTTTACTACCGGTAGACCGCCTGTCAAGTTTCGTGCCATTTGGACTTTGTTTGATACTCCAACGGTTAACCGAGGGACCGAAAAGGCCTCATGTGTGTTGCAGCCCAACATCCTTCCAAACTGGCCCAAAACCCACCTAAACCTCTCCCATCATCTAGAGCGTTTGATCAAGATCGCGTGGCCGCAAACCGCACCTCATTCTGAGCTTCCTAGCTCCTCCTACCTCTATAAATAGGTGTCCCCTCGAAAATCCCGGGTCTCCTCTCCCCCCTAACCCTAAAAATCCCCTCGCGCCGCCGCCGGACACGTCCGTCCCGGGCGGACGAAATCGCGCCGCCGCCTGCAGCCAGTGGCGCGCTACCAAGTGGCGATGTCTGCCTCCCTCCGCCGCCAGCCTGCTCGGCCCAGGGCGGGCCCTCCCCGGCCCAAGCCGCCGCCAACCGACGACCGCGCCCACGCCTCTTCTCCTCCCGCGCCGGCGCCGCGCTCCGCCGCCTCCGCCACGACCCTGCCGCTCCGGCCGCCGCCACCATCGCCGAACTCCGCCGCAGCGCCTACCTCACCGTCCCTGGCCATCGTGGATGCCGCACGGTGCCCGAGAACGCCCACCTCGCCGTCCGGCCTCCGCCTCCCATGCGCCAGCGAGCGCCGCCAAGTCCGGCCGCCGTCACCCTGACTCCGGCCATCCTCGCTCATCTTGCAGCTACAGTGATTCCGGAGATCTCCTCGGTTCGTGTGCTGGATCTCAGATCTGGAAATATCTCGGTTGACTTTTGCTCTGAAACCCTAACTTTCTAGCATTTTTTCGTATGTCATAACTCTACATCAGTAGCTCTGATTCGTGCGTGTAGCATATCAAAATGTTCGTCTCGATGAGTACATCATTTCATCTCATTGCATCATTTTTATTTGAGCTCATCTTGATGCCCGAAATGCTGTTGGAAGAGGGCTATGTGAGGAGAGTTGCAGATCTGTTTCAGCAAATAGCCTTTTGTCATTTTTGCCGTGATTAATGTGTGCATGCTATGATCCTGAGCTCTACATGTGTTTTGTTAAATGCCATGCCATCTTTACAGGGGTGTATGCCATGTATTTTTGTGATCTATGTGGTGACGAGAACAAGCATGCAAAGTAGCTTACTCGGTGATGCTGATTTCAGGGACTTCGAATTTCACCAAGTCATTGTTCTATTTTTGTTTTTATGCCATATACTCATGTTGTTTCCTAGTGATCCGTACCTATTTTGAGGATGATCAGTAAGGATGTTTTGTAGATAATGTTTTTCTATTTCCATCCATGTCTTTGTTTGCAATTATGGAGCACCCTAGCTTGAGTCAATCAAGCTCTACTTTTGCTATAAAATGTTCCTGGCAGATTGTTAATTTGTTTAGCAATTTTGCCAAGCTTGTTGTTGTTGATCCGTGCATGCTATGATGTTGTTCTTGCCATGTATAGCTTCTATGCCATGTCTTCTTGCTGGGTGTGTGCTTAGTTTGTCATGCAATGCTCTGTAGTGAGTGCATCGAGCTCGTAAACATGCCTACTTGCTAATCTGTTTTGCATGCTCCAGTTTTTCACCAAGTCTGAATCTGTTTATGTTTTTGCTATGTTCACATGCTTGCAATTGTATTTTCTGATCCCTTTTGGCTCATGATCACTAAGAGACTTTTGTTATATGCTTTGAGTAGCTTCATGCCATGCCTTGATTTGCCATGATACGTTCCTGTAGCATGTAGTTATCATGCTCTAAAAATTGCTTCCTGATGATAAATTCCAGACTTGTGTTAATTTTACAAAGTCTGAAACCTGTTATCATTTGCATTTTTGCCATGATTGCTTGAACCTGTTAATGAGTGAATTAGCCGTAGCTCAGTGTTCATCTTTTGTCAAGCATCTTGAGTGGAACCCTGCCATGTATTTTGCTGCTATGTTTGAGTGTTGTAGCATATTTATCATGATGCATTTAGATGGTTACTTGTTGATTATCGCAGAGCGATGCTATATTTGTTTTGTTTGCCATTTCCAAACCGTGCATCCGATTCCGGTGATCTTTATATCGATTTCAACCGAAATCAACTCCTCTTTCCAGTGGCACTCTTGGTTTTCCAAGTTGAGGCTAGGTCCAATCATTCCTTTCCAAATCTTGCATATGCATCACATACCGCATCCCGCTTATCATACCATGTTTGCATCATGTTGCTTGAGCATTGCACGTGGTTGATTGTGTTCCTTTTGCTTGTTGTTATTTTTTGGATAGAGCCGGGAGACGAGTTCGTGTACGAGGAGCCCGTTGAGTTTGCTTACGAGGATCAAGACAACTCTGAGAACTTTGCAGGCAAGATGACCATACCCTCGAAATCACTTCTATCTTTGCTTGCTAGATGCTCGCTCTTTTGCTATGCCTATGCTACGATACCTACCACTTGATTATCATGCCTCCCATATTGCCATGTCAAACCTCTTACCCACCATGTCCCAGCAAACCGTTGTTTGGCTATGTTACCACTTTGCTCAGCCCCTCTTATAGCGTTGCTAGTTGCAGGTGAAGATGGGAGTTCGTTCCTTGTTGGAACATTGTTTATTGTTGGGATATCACAATATTATCTTGTTTATCTTAATGCATCTATATACTTGGTAAAGGGTGGACGGCTCGGCCTTTTGCCTAGTGTTTTGTTCCACTCTTGCCGCCCTAGTTTCCGTCATATCGGTGTTATGTTCCCGGATTTTTCGTTCCATACGTGGTTGGGTTATAATGGGAACCCCTTGACAGTTCGCCTTGAGTAAAACTCCTCCAGCAATGCCCAACCTTGGTTTTACCATTCTCCACCTAGCATCTTTTTTCCCTGGGGTTTCCGGAGCCCGAGGGTCATCTTTATTTAAACCCACCCCCCGGGCCAGTGCTCCTCTGAGTGTTGGTCCGAACTGGGCAGCCTGCGGGGCCACCTCGGGGAAACACGAGGGTTGGTTTTACTCGTAGCTTGACCTATCTGAGTGTGCCCTGAGAACGAGATATGTGCAGCTCCTATCGGGATTTGTCGGCACATTCGGGCGGTGTTGCTGGACTTGTTTTACTATTGTCGAGGATGTCTTGTAACCTGGATGCCAAGTCTGATCGGACGTCTTGGGAGAAGGAATATCCTTCGTTGACCGTAAGAGCTTGTGATGGGCTAAGTTGGGACTCCCCTGCAGGGATTTGAACTTTCGAAAACCGTGCCCGCGGTTATGGGCAGATGGGAATTTGTTAATGTCCGGTTGTAGATAACCTGAAACTTAACTTAATTAAAATGCATCAACCGTGTGTGTAGCCGTGATGGTCTCTTCTCGGCGGAGTCCGGGAAGTGAACACGGCGTTGGAGTAATGCTTGACGTAGGTTGTTCTAGGGTCACTTCTTGATCATAGTTGTTCGTCCGTGCTTTGCCTTCTCTTCTTGCTCTATTTTGCGATGTTAGCCACCATATATGCTAGTCGCTTGCTGCAGCTCCACATCATACCTTTACCTTACCCATAAGCTTAAATAGTCTTGACCACGAGGGTGTGAGATTGCTGAGTCCCCGTGACTCACATATTCCTTCCAAAACCAGATGCAGGGACCGATGATTCCGCTCCAGGTGACGCGTTTGAGCTCAAGTGGGAGGTCGATGAAGACTCTCGTCATTACTATGTGTCTTTCCCAGATGATCAGTAGTGGTGCCCAGTTGGGGCGATCGGGGATTTTGTCGCATTTGGGGGTTGATCTTTATTTTGGTTCAGTAGCCGGACCCTAAGTGTATTGGATGATTGTAATGACTTATTTATGTATTTGTGTGACGTGGGGAGTGTAAGCCAACTATGTACTTTTTCCCCTTTATTTAATTACATGGGTTGTTGTGAAGATTACCTCACTTGCGACATTGCTTTCAATGCGGTTATGCCTCTAAGTCGTGCTTCGACACGTAGGAGATATAACCGCATCGAGGGCGTTACAAGTTGGTAATAAGAGCCTTCCCCGACCTTAGGAGCCCCCTCCTTGATCGAATCGTTGGCGTTGTTGAGTCTAGAAAAATGTTTTGAGTCATTTAGGAATTATATATATCGGAGAGTTAGGAATTCTTTTTACTCCTCAGTCCCTTCGTCGCTCTGGTGAGGCATCCTGACGTAGAGTTTTGACTCTTCTCTTCTCAAATTTCACTAATTTTTTTAGGATCATGCGGGTATCTTGGATTCATTCCGATGGTTTTGTGACGAGAACATTGTTCTTGGTTCCTCCTGACATTTAGGGGTTGTGGCAGTGTCCCGGGGAGTAGAGCTCCGAGGTGTTGTCGTCACAATTTTATCGTTGAGATTCTGGAATACCTGAGTTTCACCGACATCAAAAATCTCTTTTATGCAGTTGTTGGTGAGATAACCTCGACGCCACCCAGTACTGGGGCGGGAGTTTGGGAGTATTGCCATAACTCGTATAACGGATGCTTTTCGAAGGTTGAGGTAAATGATTTCCTAAGGTTTCTTGGTTATGTGTTGAAGGATGGATACATCTGGATGTAGGATTTGCTAGATTTGGGTGAGATATTATGCTTCCCCTGTAGCCCCAACACCTGATTGCATAACCGGAAAGGTTCAGGAGTTTCATAGGTGGGAATTCTTGTAGCTCTAGTACTTCTTCCGCGGATATTTGGTTTGTGATTGGGTAATCCTTACCAAGTATTTGCTCTCGTCCGTACCTTGTTGTTTTATTCTTCTTCCTATATCTAAGTGGCTTCTCAATTTATGTAAATGTGACCATTTCAATTGGAATGCATTCGTTCATTTTGTTCGGATGTAAAGACTATAAGTTACAATTTCAATCCGTTCGATTCAGCTTGATTATCTATCTGTCAACATGCTAATGGATGTCACCTCTTCAGGATGGATCCTCCAACGCGCACGACTCTGAATCCTGATCCGCCTCCACCACCTCCACCTCCGGAGGCATGGCAAGCTGTGATGGCCGCTACCAATGCAAACACGTAACTGATCATGCAGCTCTTGCAAGAGCGCACTCAAGGGAATCATGGCCATGGCAACAATCAGAATCAATTTGCTACACTCAACCAGTTCCTCGCTAACCAGCCAAAGACATTCAGCAACTGTGTTGAGGCAACAGACACTGATGATTGGCTCGTGGATATCTGCAAGCATTTCGAGTGCAGCAACGTCAGGCCTGAGGACTTTGTCAAGTTCGCCTCCTTCCAACTCAAAGACCAAGCTGCAGAATCCTTTCAGCAATACAAAGATTCCAGAGGAGGCCGTGTGATTACCTGGGATGAATTCCGTCAAGACTTCATAGCTCACCACATTCCTCAGAGTGTTGTTGAGAGCAAGCGTGAGGAATTCCGCAACCTGAAGCAAGGCACTTTGTCTATTTACCAGTACAACATCATGTTTCAGAAGCTCGCCCGTTTCGCGAAGCAGGACATCCCTGACGAGAAGAGCATGATATACCAGTTCAGGGGTGGTCTCAGAGAAGATCTCCAGCTAGCTCTCGTCCTCTTTGAGCCCAAGAAGTACGATGAGTTTTACAACATGGCACTGAAACAAGAGGCTGCCCAACTGAAGTGCGATGCTTCCAAGAAACGAGTCAGAGATGTGACTCCTTCTTCCTCAACTCAAGTGGCTAAGCAGCAAAAGTATTGGCTGCCTCCTCCTCCTCCGTTCCGTCAGCCTTATCACCAGAAGAGAAAAGGTGGCAGTGGATCTTCCCCCCCCCCCACCCCCGGCTTTCCAAAAAAAACTTCGTCTCAAGCCCCAAGATCAAGTGCTCCGTATCACCATCCGCTTTCAGAGGTCACGTGCAACAAGTGCCAACAGAAGGGTCACTATGCCAACAAATGCTTCAATCAGAGGCATCTTCCTCCTCCTGTGAGATCTGCTAGTACCACAGTGGTCAAACATAACCCCAAGCACGCCAAGGTCAACTTGCTGAATGCAGCTCAGGCAGAGGACTCGTCGGATGTCATCGTGGGTAACCTTCCTGTTAACGATGTTCCTGCAAAAGTACTTTTTGATACTGGTGCATCGCATTGTTTCATGTCAAAGCCATTTTTTGCCAAGAATGAATTCGTTTCTTCTCATTTGGCCAAATCAATGGATATCGTTTCTCCGGGCAAATGCTTGAGTGCCAGTTTGGTGGTTCCGGATGTTTCTATCATGATGGGCGACTTCAAGTTTCTGGCTTCCCCAATGGTCCTTGGTAACTCGGATATTGATCTTATTCTCGGAATGGACTGGCTTTCCAAGCACAAGGCTCAGCTTGATTTTGCTGCCAGGTAGATTCAATTGACTCATTCGTCTGAGGATGTAATTGTCTTTGCCGCTAATGACGATACCATTCGGCTGTTTTCTCTCAATGAGAAGGGTTAATTGGATGCCATCTCTCGGATTCCAGTCATTTGCGAATATCAAGACGTCTTTCCAGAAGAGCTTCCAGGAATGCCTCCGCACCGGCAAGTTGAATTTGTCATCGAACTTGAGCCTGGCACGGAACCTGTTTGCAAATGTCCTTACAAGATTGGACCTGAAGAGTTGAAAGAGCTGAAGAAGCAACTCGATAAACAAGAGCGGTTGGGTCTCATCCGACCTAGTTCTTCTCCGTGGGGTTGTGGAGTTCTTTTTGTGAAGAAGAAGGATGGAACGGACCGACTTTGTGTCGACTATCGTCCATTGAACAAGAAGACCATAAAGAACAAGTACCCACTTCCCAACATCAATGAGCTTTTCGAACAACTCAAAGGCGCTAAAGTTTTCTCCAAGCTTGATCTTCGTATGGGCTATCATCAGATTCGCATTCGAGAAGAAGATATTCCCAAGACAGCATTCAGAACAAGCTATGGTTCATATGAATACACTGTCGTGTCTTTCGGCCTTGTCAACGCTCCTCCAACATTCTCTCGCATGATGAACTTCATCTTCAACCCCTACACAAATGAGTTCGTCTTGGTCTACCTCGATGACATTTTGGTTTTTTCCAAGAATAAGGAGGATCATGCCAAGCACTTGCGTTTGGTGCTCGATAAGCTCAGAGAACATCACTTCTATGCCAAGTTTTCAAAGTGCGAGTTTTGGCTCGATGAGGTTCTCTACCTTGGGCATATCATCTCTGCCAAGGGCATAGCGGTTAATTCTGAGAAGGTGTCTGCAATTGTGAATTGGGAACCACCTCAGAATGTGAAGCAACTCCGCAGCTTCCTTGGGCTCGCAAGCTATTGCAGAAGGTTCGTTGAGAACTTTTCACAGATCGCGAAGCCTCTTTCCAACCTCTTGTAGAAGCATGTGAAGTGCGTCTGGTCTCCTGATTGTGACATCGCTTTCAACACCCTGAAAGAGAAGTTAGTCACTGCTCCGGTTTTGACTCCTCCTGATGAATCCAAACCGTTCGAGGTCTTCTGTGATGCCTCTCTTCAAGGTCTTGGTGTAGTGTTGATGCAAGAGAAGAAAGTTGTGGCTTATACCTCTCGCCAGTTGAAGCCCAATGAAAAGAACTACCCCACTCATGACCTCGAGTTGGCGGCAGTTGTCCATGCTCTTTTAATTTGGAGACATCTCTTATTGGGAAGAAAAGTGGACATCTTCACTGACCACAAGAGTCTCAAGTACATCTTCACTCAGCCTAATCTCAACCTCAGGAAGACTCGTTGGGTCGAAATGATCTAAAAGTATAATCCGAGTATCGAATATACTCCAGGAAAGGCCAATGTAATTGCTGATGCATTGAGCAGGAAGGCTTACTGCAACAGTTTGATTCTCAAGCCTTGCCAACCCGAGCTTTGTGAATCTTTCCGCAAACTCAACCTTCAAGTTGTTCCTCAAGGTTTCCTCGCCAACCTCCAAGCCTCTCCTACTTTGGAAGATCATATTCGCAAAGCTCAACTTCTTGATGCTATGGTGAAGAAGGTTAAGATTGGGATTGCCAAGAGTCAACCCAAGTACAAGTGCTATCGCCTTGATGACAAGGATACTCTATTCTTCGAGGATCGCATAGTTGTGCCTAAAGGTGACCTTCGTAAAGTCATTATGAACGAGGCTCACAATTCACTCCTCTCTATCCACCTTGGGAGTACAAAGATGTACCATGACCTCAAGCAGTCATATTGGTGGACTAGAATGAAGCGTGAGATTGCTCAGCTCGTGAATGAATGTGATGTCTATAGAAGAGTGAAAGCAGAACACCAACGACCAGCTGGTCTCCTCCAACCTCTTGCCATTCCAGAATGGAAATTTGACCACATTGAAATGGACTTCGTGACTAGATTTCCAAAGTCCAAGCATGGCAATGATGCTATCTTCGTTGTCATTGACAAACTCAGTAAAGTGGCTCACTTTCTGCCTATCAAAGAATCCATCACAGCATCTCAATTTGGCAGAGCTTTATACCTCTTGGATTGTCTCTCTGCACGGCATTCCACAGTTGATATCTTCATATCGTGGCAGCATCTTCACCTCCAAGTTTTGGGATTCTTTTCAGAAGGCCATGGGCACCAACATCCGTTTCAGCACAGCTTTTCATCCCCAAACTAGTGGCCAAGTCGAGCGAGTTAATCAGATTCTTGAAGATATGCTCAGGGCTTGCATCATCTCTTTTGGTATGAAGTGGGAAGATTGTCTTCCATATGCCGAATTTTCCTACAACAACAGCTTCCAAGCGAGTTCGGGCAAGGCCCCATTTGAAATTCTCTATGGCAGGAAGTGTCGTACTCCTCTTAACTGGTCAGAAACTGGTGAACGTCAACCTCTTGGCAATGACTTGATCACAGAGGCAGAAGATATGTGCAAAGTCATTCGCGAGAATCTCAAAGCCGCACAATCGCGCCAGAAGAGCTACTATGATAGTAAGCATTGTGATTTGGCTTTCGAGATCGGAGACCATGTCTACCTCTGCGTTTCTCCAATGAAAGGTACTCGTCGCTTCGGTATCAAAGGGAAGCTTGCCCCTAGATACGTGGGTCCTTTCAAGATCGTCAGCAAGAGAGGCGATCTCGCCTATCAACTTGAGCTTCCCTCCAACTTTGCAAACGTGCATGACGTGTTTCACGTGTCTCAACTCCGCAAGTGCTTCAGGACTCCTGACCGCACTGTCAATTTCGAAGACATTGATCTCCAAGAAGACCTTTCTTATCATGAGCAACCCGTTGCTATTCTTGAAGAAACTGAGCGCAAGACTTGCAACAAGTCGATCAAATTCCTCAAAGTCAAGTGGTCACATCATTCCGACCGTGAAGACACCTGGGAACGCGAGGATCACCTCCGTTCTGAGTACCCGGAGTTTTTCCAGTCCTAGATCTCGGGACGAGATCCTTTCGTAGTGGTGGAGTGTTGTAACACCCCGGATGTAATTACCTTATATGTATCCCAACTCTTGCCGTTTCCGGCCCTAAGTTATTTTATTTCATCGTTGTCGGGTTTTTGTCTCCATGTGTTTTGTCTTTATCATGCTTCTCATATCATGTCATCATGTGCATTGCATTTGCATACGTGTTCGTCTCATACATCCGAGCATTTTCCCCGTTGTCCGTTTTGCATTCCGGCGCTCCTATGTCCTCCGGTGGTCCTTTCTACCTCTTTTCGTGTGTGGGGTGTTAAACGTTTTTGGATTGGGACGAGACTTGTCATGCGGCCTTGGTTTACTACCGGTAGACCGCCTGTCAAGTTTCGTGCCATATGGACTTTGTTTGATACTCCAACGGTTAACCGAGGGACCGAAAAGGCCTCGTGTGTGTTGCAGCCTAACATCCTTCCAAACTAGCCCAAAACCCACCTAAACCTCTCCCATCGTCTAGAGCATTCGATCACAATCGCGTGGCCGCAAACCGCACCTCATTCTGAGCATCCTAGCTCCTCCTACCTCTATAAATAGGTCTCCCCTCGAAAATCCCGGGTCTCCTCTCCCCCCTAACCCTAAAAATCCCCTCGAGCCGCCGCCGGACACGTCCGTCCCGGGCGGACGAAATCGCGCCGCCGCCCGCAGCCAGTGGCGCGCTGCCACATGGCGCCGTCTGCCTCCCTCCGCCGCCCGCCCGCTCGGCCCAGGGCGGGCCCTCCCCGGCCCAAGCCGCCGCCGACCGACGCCCGCGCCCACGCCTCTTCTCCTCCCGCGCCGGCGCCACGCTCCGCCGCCTCCGCCGCGACCCTGCCGCTCCGGCCGCCGCCACCATCGCCGAACTCCGACGCAGCGCCTACCTCGCCGTCCCTCGCCCCCGTGGATGCCGTGCGGTGCCCGAGAACGCCCACGTCGTCGTCCGGCCTCCGCCTCCCACGCGCCGGCGAGCGCCGCCAGGTTCGGCCGCCGTCACCCCGACTCCGGCCATCCTCGTTCATCGTGCAGCTACAGTGATTCCGGCGATCTCCTCAGTTCGCGTGCTGGATCTCAGATCTGGAAATATCTTGGTTGACTTTTGCTCCGAAACCCTAACTTTTTAGTATTTTTCCGCATGCCATAACTCTGCATCCGTAGCTTCGATTCGTGCGTGTAGCATATCAAAATGTTCGTCTCGACGCGTACATCATTTCATCTCATTGCATCATTTTAATTTGAGCTCATCTTGATGCCGGAAATTCTATTGGAAGAGGGCTATGTGAGGAGAGTTGCAGATCTGTTTCAGCAAATAGCCTTTTGTCATTTTTGCCGTGATTAATGTGTGCATGCTATGATCCTGAGCTCTACATGTGTTTTGTTAAATGCCATGCCATATTTACAGGGGTGTATGCCATGTATTTTTGTGATCTATGTGGTGACAAGAACAAGCATGCAAAGTAGCTTACTCGGTGATGCTGATTTCAGGGACTTAGAATTTCACTAAGTCCTTGTTCTGTTTTTGTTTTTATGCCATATGCTCATGTTGTTTCCTAGTGATCCGTACCTATTTTGAGGATGATCAGTAAGGATGTTTTGTAGATAATGTTTTGCTCTTTCCATCCATGTCTTTGTTTGAAATTATGGAGCACCCTAGCGTGAGTCAATCAAGCTCTACTTTTGCTATAAAATGTTCCTGGCAGATTGTTAATTTGTTTAGCAATTTTGCCAAGCTTGTTGTTCTTGATCCGTGCATGCTATGATGTTGTTCTTGCCATGTATAGCTTCTATGTCATGTCTTCTTGCTGGGTGAATGCTTAGTTTGTCATGCAATGCTCTGTAGTGAGTGCATCGAGCTCGTAAACGTGCCTACTTGCTAATCTGTTTTGCATGCTCCAGTTTTTCACTAAGTATGAATCTCTTTATGTTGTTTGGCTATGTTACCGCTTTGCACAACCCCTCTTATAGCGTTGCTAGTTACAGGTGAAGATGGGAGTTCGTTCCTTGTTGGAACATTGTTCATTGTTGGGATATCACAATATTATCTTGTTTATCTTAATGCATCTATATACTTGGTAAAGGGTGGAAGGCTCGGCCTTTTGCCTAGTGTTTTGTTCCACTCTTGTCGCCCTAGTTTCCGTCATATCGGTGTTATGTTCCCGGATTTTGCGTTCCTTACGCGGTTGGGTTATAATGGGAACCCCTTGACAGTTCACCTTGAGTAAAACTCCTCCAGCAATGCCCAACCTTGGTTTTACCATTCGCCACCTAGCCTCTTTTTCCCTGGGGTTTCCGGAGCCCGAGGGTCATCTTTATTTAAACCCCCCCGGGCCAGTGCTCTTCTGAGTGTTGGTCCGAACTGGGCAGCCTGCGGGGCCACCTCGGGGAAACTCGAGGGTTGGTTTTACTCGTAGCTTGACCTATCTCAGTGTGCCCTGAGAACGAGATATATGCAGCTCCTATCGGGATTTGTCGGCACATTCGGGCGGTGTTGCTGGACTTGTTTTACCATTGTCGAGGATGTCTTGTAACCTGGATGCCGAGTCTGATCGGACGTCTTGGGAGAAGGAATATCCTTCGTTGACCGTGAGAGCTTGTGATGGGCTAAGTTGGGACTCCCCTGCAGGGATTTGAAATTTCGAAAGTCGTGCCCGCGGTTATGGGCAGATGGGAATTTGTTAATGTCCGGTTGTAGATAACCTGAAACTTAACTTAATTAAAATGCATCAACCACGTGTGTAGCCGTGATGGTCTCTTCTCGGCGAAGTCCGGGAAGTGAACACGGCGTTGGAGTAATGCTTGACGTAGTTTGTTCTAGGATCACTTCTTGATCATAGTTGTTCGTCCGTGCTTTGCCTTCTCTTCTCGCTCTCTTTTGCGATGTTAGCCACCATATATGCTAGTCGCTTGCTGCAGCTCCACATCATACCTTTACCTTACCCATAAGCTTAAATAGTCTTGATCGCGAGGGTGTGAGATTGCTGAGTCCCCATGACTCACAGATTCCTTCCAAAACCAGATGGAGGGACCGATGATTCCGCTCCAGGTGACGCGTTTGACCTCAAGTGCGAGTTCGATGAAGACACTCGTCGTTACTATGTGTCTTTCCCAGATGATCAGTAGTGGTGCCCAGTTGGGGCGATCGGGGATTTTGTCGCATTTGGGGGTTGATCTTTATTTTGGTTCCGTAGCCGGACCCTGAGTGTATTGGATGATTGTAATGACTTATTTATGTATTTGTGTGACGTGGCGAGTGTAAACCAACTATGTAATTTTTCCCCTTTATTTAATTACATGGGTTGTTGTGAAGATTACCTCACTTGCGACATTGCTTTCAATGCGGTTATGCCTCTAAGTCGTGCTTCGACACGTAAAAGATATAGCCGCATCGAGGGCGTTACAGCCATGTTATTTTGAGAAAACATAATTGCTTTGTTAGTATGCTTGAAGTATTATTATTTTTATGTCAATATAAACTTTTGTCTTGAATCTATCTAATCTGAATATTCATACCACAATTAAGAAGATTTACTTTGAAATTATGCCAACTAGCACTCCGCATCAAAAATTCTCTTTTTATCATTTACCTACTCGAGGACGAGCAGGAATTAAGCTTGGGGATGCCTGATACGTCTCCAACGTATCTATAATTTTTGATTGCTCCATGCTATATTATCTACTGTTTTGGACTATATTGGGCTTTATTTTCCACTTTTATATTATTTTTCGGACTAACCTATGAACTGGAGGCCCAACCCAGAATTGTTTTTTTTCCTATTTCAGTGTTTCGGAGAAACAGAATATCAAACGGAGTCCAAACGGAATAAAATCTTCGGGAACGTGATTTTCTCACCGAACGTGATCCAAGAGACTTGGACCCTACTGCAAGGGATCAAAGAGGAGGTCACGAGGGTGGGGGGCGCCCCCCCCTAGGGCGCGCCCCCCTTCCTCGTGGGCCCATCGGTGCTCCACTGACATACTCCTTCCTCCTATATATACCTACATACCCCCAAACGATCAGAGCAGGAGCCAAAAACCTAATTCCACCGCCGCAACTTTCTGTATCCACGAGATCCCATCTTGGGGCCTGTTCCGGAGCTCCGCCGGAAGAGAGCCGTCATCACGGAGGGCTTCTACATCATCCTAGCCCCTCCGATGAAGTGTGAGTAGTTTACCTCAGACCTTCGGGTCCATAGTTAGTAGCTAGATGGCTTCTTCTCTCTCTTTGAATCTCAATACAAAGTTCTCCCCCTTTCTTGTGGATATCTATTCGATGTAATCTTCTTTTTGCGGTGTGTTTGTTGAGATCGATGAATTGTGGGTTTATGATCAAGTCTATCTATGAATAATATTTGAATCTTCTATGAATTCTTTTATGTATGATTGGTTATCTTTGCAAGTCTCTTCGAATTATCCGTTTGGTTTGGCCGACTAGATTGGTAGTTCTTGCCATGGGAGAAGTGCTTAGCTTTGGGTTCGATCTTGCGGTGTCCTTTCCCAGTGACAGAAAGGGAAGAAAGGCACGTATTGCATCGTTTCCATTGAGGATAACAAGATGGGGTTTATTTCATATTGCATGAATTTATCTCTCTACATCATGTCATCTTGCTTAATGCGTTACTCTGTTTTTAACTTAATACTCTAGATGCATGCTGGATAATGGTTGATGAGTGGAGTAATAGTAGTAGATGCAGAATCGTTTCGGTCTACTTGTCACGGACGTGATGCCTATATACATGATCATGCCTAGATATTCTCATAACTATGCTCAATTCTGTCAATTGCTCAACAGTAATTTGTTCACCCACCGTAGAATACTTATGCTCTTGAGAGAAGCCACTAGTGAAACCTATGCCCCCCGGGTCTATTCTCATCATATCAATCTCCATCACTTTAATCTTGCTTTGCTTTTTACTTTGCCTTTACTTTTTACTTTGCATCTTTATACCAAAAATACCAAAAATATTGTATCTATCAGATCTCACTCTCGTAAGTGACCGTGAAGGGATTGACAAACCCCTAATCGCATTGGTTGCGAGTAGCTATCGTTTTGTGCAGGTACGAGGGACTTGAGCGTGGCCTCCTACTGAATTGATACCTTGGTTCTCAAAAACTGAGGGAAATACTTACGCTACTCTGCTACATCATCCCTTCCTCTTCGAGGAAAACTAACGCAAGCTCAAGACGTAGCAGTCATCTCGTCAAATTGTGCCGCACATTTTCTTCTTAGGCATCCTGAGTCTGAGGTAGCCTGACACCAATCAGATCTGAAACTCGGTCAGATATGATGGTTGGAATGTATTCCCAGGAGTTATAACCAGGTGATGTCATGCCTAGCACACCTGGCCGGGAGAAACTAGTGTTATAGTTTCCTTCTTAACAAGGTTAACCATTTTTCCGTGAGGAAATTGAATGCCTTGTTTAATAAGTTTATCCTGATGGATCCTTTGTGTATCCAAAGTCTAACCTTTGATTGAAGACCATGTCAATGCTATCTCGGAGCATGTGTGTGGTACTCCGATTTTCAACAAGAACATTTGAAGCCGAATGCTAAATGTTTCTTGCTCCATTATCCAAACACCGTTTTATGGGTAATGTCATGAAATTTCTCTCCCCTTACCTAAAGGGTTTTCTACATTATATCCTGTCATGGATATCATGGTCCGCTTGTCCTTGGGAAGAATATACCCCTGAAACATGTGTTTAAACACATATTCCTTTCCATTGTTTTGTTTAATCTTTCTTGTGATCTGTATGGTCTAAGCAGTAATAGCTTATGTAAACACCTTGCGGTACAACTCTGTCAGTAAGACCATGTTATTATTTTTGATGACATTCCGGTAGCCACCGATGGACAAGAACCTTGCCTATTGGTCCGCCTCGTTTAACGAGCGGGAAAATGGTTCTCTTCGTCCCTCGCCCTTGGTACCGATGTTGTTGCCGACATAACTGGCAGGCTACCCTCTGACATACCTTGCTATCATGACCGTGCAAGATGTCAGCCCCCTTCCTACTTTAAACCACATGGTGGGCCCATAACCCACAGTTCCACGGGATCGAAACCTGACTCATGAACACCCCTGTTCCCAAAGTCAATCCTCACATTTGGCTTCGTATGTAATTCACGGGCCACCTTCCTAGTGATCTATTCTGGAATCAGACACAATACCTATTCCCGTTGCTTTGAACCTCTTTCACGCCTATTTCAGGCATTGAACAATTGCCCGCCCGCTCAAAACTTCCCATGCTACGTCCCTACTTTGCTCTCGATATTTTCTTAAGTTTCAATTCGAGACTTACTTTTTGCCACCTTCCCTGATGTTTCGGCCTTGTAGAGGTCTGCTCTCCCGGAATACCCACCCTTTATGCTTTCCTAAGTACGACTGGAAGACATCAACGTAATGGATCAACCTCTTATAGAAGAGCATCCAAGACCGAGAAGACTCTTTAGAATTTCGTAACAAGAACTTTCCCCCCTACACAACATCCTAAATCTCGGGACGAGATTTCTTGTAGTGGAGGAGAATTGTGAGGTCTGGATAATTAAGCTACAGTAACCATCTACTAATGATGCCACATCACCACGATTACTATTGTTAGTTTCACGGTGATTCAAATCTCGTTCCGAATTCAAATTCAAAATCAAGTCAGACAATAAAAGTTTTCAAATATTAAATCTAGTTCGAAATGTAGCAAATAAATCCTAAATGATTATGGTGGTGAAAGCACTTTTTTATAAATTATTTAAATACTCTAAAATAAATAAAACAACATCTTAAACAATTAAATAAATGCCTTTTATATTTAGTAAAATACTAAATATTTTATTTGGGTGCCATAGTTAATATGGCAGTAGTATATTTAGTTATACTAAATCAGGAACTACTTTTATCTTTTTAGAATAGAAAATAAATTAGAGACTAAAAGAAAACAGAATAGGGAAATAAGTAAAAGGAAAAAAACCAACAAGCTCCTGTGCGGGTGGGCTTTATGTAGCTATAGTGTTTTGGCCCATCCCACAAAGCCTTTTCCTCCCACCTCTGTACAGAGCACAGGAGGCCATGGTGTTGTGCACGCACGCACGCCGTCCACGCCGCCGATTATCGCCGTGTCGATCATCTGGGCACTCCAGGAGATGGATAAGAAGACCCCCGACGACTTGGACGAACCCTAACCCTCACTTATCCCCTTGCTCGCCCTGTTTCTCGAAAATTTGCTCGTCCCTGAGTTACTGTCGTCGTCACCGCATCGATCCCGCGGCCACTGGCCTCCCCTCGCCACGTCAAGATGTCCACGAGCTCCCTCGTCGTGTACTCCTTAGACTACCCACATTAAAACAAGACGGGCCGCACCGCACACTCGGCATCGAGTCATTCCCCGCCTGCGGCCGCGGCATCTCGTCGCCGGTTGCCACTGCTACAGGCTGCCCCCGACCTCCCAACCTCGTCCATGAGCACCGGGGTGAGCCCCACTACCGATTACCTCTCTTTCCCCTTTCGATCTATGTTGTTTGCCGCTGCTCCTGTGCTTGTCGTGGTCGCCATGGCTGGAGCTCCATCCGGCCACGCCCTGGCCGCAAACCCGCGAGCGCCTGCCTAAGCGTGGCCTCGCGCCACTGCCTACCACTGCTCGCCCCGCCGTGCCTTGCTGCCACTCCTCGCGCTGTGCTTGCCTGGCCGTTGCCGCCTACTGCTTAGCGCCGCTGCTTTTACTACTGTTGTTGCTCGCGTACTGCAGCTGCTCACGAACTGCCCCTGCTATGCTACTACTGCTGCCCGTTGCTCTGCAGATGATGCTAGTCGTTCTCGTTGTTTAGCTGCTGCTGCTCAGTTGCTTCTACTGCTACCGCTGTAGGCCATAGCCATGGCCAATCGCTGCTATGTGTGTGTGAGTGCGTTCTGTGTGTGTGCGTCATGCGTGTGGCCGGCCCTTGTTTAAATTAGTATTATGGTTTAGCTAGTACGTATTAATTTGTGCTAAGATAGTCTAATAGTAGATGACATGTAGGCCCCATTAAATAAGTTAGGTTTTTTTGCTAAATAGTTCATGACATGTGGGCCACACCTACCCTTTTGACTAGCCAAGTTGACTTGGTCAACTCGAATTATTATTAAATCTAAAAATTTCAGAAAAGGAAATAGACTTTAGAAATTCATATAAATTAAACCGTAACTCGGATGAAAATGTTTTCTACATGAAAGTTGCTCAGAACGACGAGACGAACCCGGATACGCAGCCCGTTCGTCCACCACGCATCCCTAGCATAGCGAACACGCAACTTTCCCTCTCCGGTTCATCTGTCCGCAAACGCGAAACACCGGGGATATTTTCCCGGATGTTTCCCCCTTTCACCGGTACCACCTCATACCGCGTTAGGGCACACCTAGCATCACTCTTTTTCATGTCATGCATCATCATGCATCTGTTTGCTTAATATTTATTGTTTCTTCCCCCCTCTTCTCTCGCTAGATGCCGAGACCAACGCCGCTGCTACCCAGTACGACTACGGTGTTGACGACCCCTCTCTCTTGCCAGAGCAACCAGGCAAGCCCCCCTTGATCACCAGATAACGCCTACTCTTCTCTCTACTGCTTGCATTAGAGTAGTGTAGCATGTTACTGCTTTCCGTTAATCCTATTCTGATGCATAGCCTGTCATTGTTGCTACAACTGTTGATACCTTACCTACAATCCTACATGCTTAGTATAGGATGCTAGTTTATCATCAGTGGCCCTACATTCTTGTCCGTCTGCCATGCTATACTATCGGGCCGTGATCACTTCAGGAGGTGATCACAGGTATATACTATGTACTTTATATACATGACACAGGTGGAGACTAAAGTCGGGTTAGCTCGTTGAGTACCCGCCGTGATTCTGATGAGGGGCTGAAAGGATAGGTGGCTCCATCCCGGTAGAGGTGGGCCTGGGTTCCTGACGGCCCCGACTGTTACTTTGTGGCGGAGCGACAGGGCAGGTTGAGACCACCTAGGAGAGAGGTGGGCCTGGCCCTGGTCGGCGTTCGCGGTTATTTCAAGATAACATGTTTAACGAGATCTTGGTATTTGATCTGAGTCTGGCCACTGGCCTATATGCATTAACCATCTACGCGGGGACAATTATGGGCACTCGACGTCGTGGTATCAGCCGAAGCCTTCGTGACGTCAGCGGCTGAGCGGCGCGTGTCAGGTTGGATCGTAAGCCTGCTCTTGTATTAAGGGGGCTAGTTCTGCTTCTGGCCGCGTACGCAACGTGCAGGTGTGCAATGGGCGATGGGCCCAGACCCCTGTGCGCAAAGGATTTAGACCAGCGTGCTGACCTCTCTATTGTGCCTAGGTAGGGCTGCGATGTGTTGATCTTTCGAGGCCGGGTATGACCCAGGAAAGTGTGTCCGGACAAAGGGAATCGAGCGTGTTGGGAAATGTGGTGCACCCCTGCAGGGAAGTTAATCTATTCAAATAGCCGTGATCTTCGATAACAGGACGACTTGGAGTTGTACCTTGACTTTATGACAACTAGAACCGGATACTTAATAAAACACACTCTTCCAAGTGCCAGATACAACCCGGTGATCGCTCTCTAACAGGGCGACGAGGGGAGGATCGCCGGGTAGGATTATGCTAGACGATGTTACTTGGTGAATTTACCATCTACTCTCTTCTCCTGCTGCAAGATGGAGGTTACCAGAAGCGTAGTCTTCGATAGGACTAGCTATCCCCCTCTTATTCCGGCATTCTGCAGTTCAGTCCACATATGACACCCTTATTCCATTTGATACCAATGCATACATATGTAGTGTAGCTCCTTGCTTGCGAGTACTTTGGATGAGTACTCACGGTTGCTTTGCTCCCTCCTATCCCCCTTTCTATACCCGATTGCTGCCACCAGACGTTGGAGCCCAGGAGCCAGATGCCACCGTCGACGACTACTACTACTACTCGGGAGGTGCCTACTACTACGTGCAGCCCGCTGACGACGACGAGGAGTAGTTTAGGAGGATCCCAGGCAGGAGGCATGCGCCTCTTTCGATCTGTATCCCAGTTTGTGCTAGCCTTATTAAGGCAAACTTGTTTAACTTATGTCTGTACTCAGATGTTGTTGCTTCTGCTGACTCGTCTATGATCGAGCTCTTGTATTCGAGCCCTCGAGGCCCCTGGCTTGTAATATGATGCTTGTATGACTTGTTTTATTTGTAGAGTTGTGTTGTGATATCTTCCCGTGAGTCCCTGATCTTGATCGTACACGTTTGCGTGTCTGATTAGTGTATGATTGAATCGGGGGCGTCACACTACGGGTCCATAGTTATTAGCTAGATGGCTTCTTCTCTCTTTTTGGATCTCAATACAATGTTCTCCCCCTCTCTTGTGGATATCTATTCGTTGTAATCTTCTTTTTGCGGTGTGTTTGTTGAGACCGATGAATTGTGGGTTTATGATCAAGTCTATCTATGAACAATATTTGAATATTCTTTGAATTCTTTTATGTATGATTGGTTATCTTTGCAAGTCTCTTCGAATTATCAGTTTGGTTTGGCCTACTAGATTGATCTTTCTTGCAATGGGAGAAGTGCTTAGCTTTGGGTTCAATCTTGCAGTGTCCTTTCCCAGTGACAGTAGGGGCAGCAAGGCACGTATTGTATTGTTGCCATCGAGGATAACAAGATGGGGTTTTCTTCATATTGCATGAGTTTATCCCTCTACATCATGTCATCTTGCTTAAAGCATTACTCTGTTTTCATTAACTTAATACTATAGATGCATGCTGGATAGCGGTCGATGAGAGGAGTAATAGTAGTAGATGCAGGCAGGAGTCGGTCTACTTGTCTCGGACGTGATGCCTATATACATGATCATGCCTAGATATTCTCATAACTATGCTCAATTCTGTCAATTTCTCAACAGTACTTCGTTCACCCACCGTAGAATACTTATGCTCTTGAGAGAAGCCACTAGTGAAACCTATGGCTCCCGGGTCTATCTTCATCATATTGATCTTCCAATACTGAGTTATTTCCTTTGCTTTTTTACTTTACTTTTATTTTACTTTGTATCTTTATCATAAAAATACCAAAAATATTATCTTATCATATCTATCAGATCTCACTTTCGTAAGTGGTCGTGTAGAGATTGACAACCCCTTATCGTGTTGGTTGCGAGGATTTATTTGTTTTGTGCAGGCATGAGGGACTTGCGCGTAGCCTCCTACTGGATTGATACCTTGGTTCTCAAAAACTGAGGGAAATACTTACGCTACTCTGCTGCATCATCCCTTCCTCTTCGGGGAAAAACCAATACAGTGCTCAAGAGGTAGCAAGAAGGATTTCTGGCGCCGTTGTTGGGGAGTCTACGCAAAAGTCAATATACCAAGTACCCATCACAATCCTTATCTCCCGCATTACATTATTTGCCATTTGCCTCTCGTTTTTCTCTCCCCCACTTCACCCTTGCCGTTTTATTCGCCCTCTCTCTCTCTATCCTCCCCCTCTTTTCCCGTTTGCCTCTTTTTGCCCGCTTGCTTTTTGTTTGCTTGTGTGTTGGACTGCTTGCTTGTCGCAATGGCTCAAGATAACACTAAATTGTGTGACTTTGCCAATACCAACAACAATGATTTTATTAGCACTCCGATTGCTCCTCTTACCGATGCTGAATCTTGTGAAATTGATGCTGTCTTGCTGAATCTTGTCATGAAAGATCCGTTTTCTGGCCTTCCTAGTGAAGATGCCGCTACCCATCTAAATAGCTTCGTTGATTTGTGTGATATGCAAAAGAAGAAAGATGTGGATAATGATATTGTTAAATTGAAGCTATTTCCTTTTTCGCTTAGAGATCGTGCTAAATCTTGGTTCTCGTCTTTGCCTAAAAATAGTATTGATTCATGGAATAAGTGCAAAGATGCATTTATCTCTATGTATTTTCCTCCCGCTAAGATCATCTCCCTTAGAAAGGATATTATGAATTTTAAGCAACTTGATAATGAACATGTTGCATAAGCTTGGGAGAGGATGAAATTAATGATACGTAATTGCCCTACTCATGGTTTGAATTTGTGGATGATTATACAAAAATTTTATGCCGGATTGAATTTTGCTTCTTGAAATCTTTTAGATTCGGTCGCGGGAGGCACTTTTATGGAAATCACTTTAGGAGAAGCTACTAAACTCCTAGATAATATTATGGTTAATTATTCTCAATGGCATACTGAAAGATCTACTAATAAAAAGGTGCATGCGATAGAAGAAATTAATGTTTTGAGCGGAAAGATGGATGAACTTATGAAATTATTTGCTAGTAAAAGTGTTTCTTCTGATCCTAATGATATGCCCTTGTCTACTTTGATTGAGAATAATAATGAATCTATGGATGTGAATTTTGTTGGTAGGAACAATTTTGGTAACAATGCGTATAGAGGAAATTTTAATCCTAGGCCTTATCCTAGTAATCCCTCTAATAATTATGGTAATTCCTACAACAATTTTTATGGAAATTATAATAAGATGCCCTCTGATTTTGAATCTAATGTTAAAGAATTTATTACTTCGCAAAATAATTTCAATGCTCTGATTGAAGAAAAATTTCTTAAGATTGATGTGTTGGCTAGGAACGTTGATAGAATTTCTCTTGATGTTGATTCTTTGAAATTTAAATCTATTCCACCTAAGCATGATATCAATGAGTCTCTCAAATCCATGATAATGTCCATTGATGAGTGCAAAGAAAGAACCACTAGGATGCGTGCTAAGAAAGATGCCTTTATAAGAGTGTGTTCTTCTAGTTCCTATGAAAATAAAGATGAAGATCTAAAAGTTATTGATGTGTCCCCTATTAAATCTTTGTTTTGTAATATGAATCTTAATAATGATGGGACTGAATATGATCCACCTTTACCTAGAAGGCGTTCCAAGAATTCAGAGTTTTTAGATCTTGATGCTAAAATTAATGAAAGTGGGATTGAAGAAATTAAAACCCTAGATGTTGCTAAACCCACTATTTTGGATTTCAAGGAATTTAATTATGAAAATTTCTCTTTAATTGATTGTATTTCCTTGTTGCAATCTGTGCTAAATTCTCCTCATGCTTATAGTCAAAATAAAGCATTCACTAGACATATCGTTGATGCCTTGATGCAATCTTATGAAGAAACACTTGAATTGGAAGTTTCTATCCCTAGAAAACTTTATGATGAGTGGGAACCAACTATCAAAATTAATATTAAATATCATGAGTTTTATGCTTTATGTGATTTGGCTGCTAGTGTTTCCACGATTCCAAAGACTTTGTGTGATTTGTTAGGTTTCCGTGATTTTGATGATTGCTCTCTAAACTTGCACCTTGCGGGTTCCACTATTAAGAAACCTATGGGAAAAATTAATGATGTTCTTATTGTTGCAAATAGGAATTATGTACCCGTAGATTTTATTGTTCTTGACATATATTGCAATCCTTCATGTCCTATTATTCTTGGTAGACCTTTCCTTAGAACGATTGGTGCAATTATTGTTATGAAGGAAGGAAATATTAGATTCCAATTTCCGTTAAGGAAAGGCATGTAATACTTTCCTAGAAAGAAAAATTAAATTACCTTATGAATCTATTATGAGAGCCACTTATGTATTGCCAACCAAAGATGGCAATACCTAGATCTATTCTTGCTTTTTATGCCTAGCTAGGGGCGTTAAACGATAGCGCTTGTTGGGAGGCAACCCAATTTTATTTTTATTCCTTGCTTTTTTTTCTCCTGTTTAGTAATAAATAATTTATCCAGCCTCTGTTTTGGTTGTGTTTTTTGTGTTTAATTAGTGTTTGTGCCAAGTAGAACTGTTGGGAAGACTTGGGGAAAGTCTTGATATCTTGCTGTAAAAAACAGAAACTTTAGTGCTCACGAGAACTGCTGCCATTTTTATTTGTAAGGTAATATTTAGTTAATTATTTTTGAAGATGATTAATAGATAAATTAATGACGTCCAGCAATTTATTTTAGAATTTTTTGGGTTCCATATCTTGCTCTAGCTACATATTACTACAGACTGTTCTGTT
Source organism: Triticum urartu (assembly GCF_003073215.2). Taxonomy (NCBI): domain Eukaryota; kingdom Viridiplantae; phylum Streptophyta; class Magnoliopsida; order Poales; family Poaceae; genus Triticum; species Triticum urartu. The sequence goes on from NC_053026.1 coordinate 239,912,384, forward strand.
TTTGACAGGTTCTGTTTTTCGTGTGTCGTTTGCTTATTTTAATGAATCTATGGCTAGTAAAATAATTTATAAACCATAGAGAAGTTGGGATACAGTAGGTTTAACACCAATATAAATAAAGAATGAGTTCATTACAGTACCTTGAAGTGGTCTTTTGTTTTCTTTCGCTAACGGAGCTCGCGAGATTTTCTACTTTAAGTTTTGTGTTGTGAAGTTTTCAAGTTTTGGGTAAAGATTTGATGGATTATGGAACAAGGAGTGGCAAGAGCCTAAGATTGGGGATGCCCATGGCACCCCCAAGATAATCTAAGGAAACCTAATATCCAAAGCTTGGGGATGCCCCAGAAGGCATCCCCTCTTTTCGTCTACTTCTATCAGTAACTTTACTTGGAGCTATATTTTTATTCACCACATGATATGTGTTTTTCTTGGAGCGTCTTGTATGATTTGAGTCTTTGCTTTTAGTTTACCACAATCATCCTTGCTGTACACAACTTTTGAGAGAGCCATACATGATTTGGAATTTGTTAGAATACTCTATGTGCTTCGCTTATATCATTTGAGTTATATAGTTTTGCTCAGTACTTCACTTATATATTTTAGAGCACGGTGATGGATTTGTTTTATAGAAACTATTGATCTCTCATGCTTCACTTAGATTATTTTGATAGTCTTAAATAGCATGGTAATTTCCTTAAACAATCCTAATATGCTAGGTGTTCAAGATCAATAAAATTTTCTTATGAGTGTTTTGAATGCTAAGAGGAGTTTGTTGCTTGATGATTGTTTTGAGATATGGAGGTAATAATATCAAAGTTGTGCTAGTTGAGTAGTTGTGAATTTGAGAAATGCTTGTGTTGAAGTTTGCAAGTCCCGTAGCATGCACGTATGGTAAATGTTGTGTAACAAATTTGAAACATCAGGTGTTATTTGATTGTCTTCCTTATGAGTGGCGGTCGGGGACGAGCGACGGTCTTTTCCTACCAATCTACCCCCCTAGGAGCATGCGTGTAGTGCTTTGGTTTTTGATGACTTGTAGATTTTTGCAATAAGTATGTGAGTTTTTTCTGACTAATGTTGAGTCCATGGATTACACTCTCACCCTTCCATCATTGCTAGTGTCTTCAGTACCATGCATTGCCCTTTCTCACATTGAGAGTTGGTGCAAACTTCGTCGGTGCATCCAAACCCCGTGATATGATCCACTCTTTCACACATAAACCTCCTTATATCTTCCCCAAAACAGCCACCATACCTACCTATTATGTCATTTCCATAGCCATTCCGAGATATATTGCCATGCAACTTTCCACCATTCCGTTTATCATGACACATTCATCATTGTCATATTGCTTAGCATGATCATGTAGTTGACATAGTATTTGTGGCAAAACCACCGTTCATAATTCTTTCATACATGTCACTCTTGGTTCATTGCATAACCCGGTACACCGCCGGAGGCATTCATATAGAGTCAGATCTTGTTCTAAGTATCGAGTTGTAATTCTTGGGTTGTAAATAAATAGAAGTGTGATGACCATCATTCATAGAGCATTATCCCAAATAAAAAAAGAGAAAGGCCAAAAAAAGAAATGCCAAATAAATAAATATAAAATAAAATAAATAAAGAAGGGACAATGCTACTATCCTTTTTCCACACTTGTGCTTCAAAGTAGCACCATAATCTTCATGATAGAGAGTCTTTTGTTTTGTCACTTTCATATACTAGTGGGAATTTTTCATTATAGAACTTGGCTCGTATATTCCAACAATGGGCCTCCTCAAGTGCCCTAGGTCTTCGTGAGCAAGCAAGTTAGATGCACACTCACTTAGTTTCTTTTGTTGAGCTTTCATACATTTATAGCTCTAGTGCATCCGTTGCATGGCAATCCCTACTCCTTGCATTAACATCAATCGATGGGCATCTCCATAGCCCATTGAGTAGCCTCGTTGATGTGAGACTTTCTCCTTTTTTTGTCTTCTCCACATAACCCCCATCCTCATATTCTATTCCACCCATAGTGCTATATCCATGGCTCGCGCTCATATATTGCGTGAAAGTTTATAGGTTTGAGATTACTAAAGTATGAAACAATTGCTTGGCTTGTCATCGGGGTTGTGCATGATGAGAGCATTCTTGTGTGACGAAAATGGATCATGACTAAACTATATGATTTTGTAGGGATGAACTTTCTTTGGCCATGTTATTTTGAGAGGACATAATTGCTTAGTTAGTATGCTTGAAGTATTATTATTTTTATGTCAATATGAACTTTTATCTTGAATCTTTTGGATCTGAATATTCATACCACAATTAAGAAGAATTCCAGTAAAATTATGCCAAGTAGAACTCCGCATCAAAAATTCTGTTTTTATCATTACCTACTCGAGGACGAGCAGGAATTAAGCTTGGGGATGCTTGATAAGTCTCCAACGTATCTATAATTTTTTATTGCTCCATGCTATATTATCTACTATTTTGGACATTATTGGGCTTTATTATCCACTTTTATATTATTTTTGGGACTAACCTATTAACCGGAGGCGCAACCCAGAATTGCTGTTTTTTGCCTATTTTAGGGTTTCGCAGAAAAGGAATATCAAACGGAGTCGAAACAAAATGAAACGTTCGGGAACGTGATTTTCTCACCGGACATGATCCAGGAGACTTGGACCCCACGTCAAGAAACAAGGGAGGAGGCCACGAGGTAGGGGGCACGCCTACCCCCCCCCAGACGCCCCCTCCACCCTCGTGGGCCCCTGTTGCTCCACCGACGTACTCCTTCCTCCTATATATACCTACGTACCCCCAAACAATCAGATACGGAGCCAAAACCCTAATTCCTCCGCTGCAACTTTCTGTATCCACGAGATCCCATCTTGGGGCCTGTTCCGGAGCTCCGCCGGAGGGGGTATCCATCACGGAGGGCTTCTACATCATCACCATAGGCCCTCCGATGAAGTGTGCTTAGTTCACCTCACACCTACGGGTCCATAGTTATTAGCTAGATGGCTTCTTCTCTCTTTTTGGATCTCAATACAATGTTCTCCCCTTCTCTTGTGCAGATCTATTCGATGTAATCTTCTTTTTGCGGTGTGTTTGTTGAGACCGATGAATTGTGGGTTTATGATCAAGTCCATCTATGAACAATATTTGAATCTTCTCCAAATTCTTTTATGTATGATTGGTTATCTTTGCAAGTTTCTTCGAATTATCAGTTTGGTTTGGCCTACTAGATTGATCTTTCTTGCAATTGGAGAAGTGCTTAGCTTTGGGTTCAATCTTGCCGTGTCCTTTCCCAGTGACAGTAGGGGCAGCAAGGCACGTATTGTATTGTTGCCATCGAGGATAACAAGATGGGGTTTTCTTCATATTGCATGAGTTTATCCCTCTACATCATGTCATCTTGCTTAAGGCGTTACTCTGTTTTCATTAACTTAATACTCTAGATGCATGCTGGATAGCGGTCGATGAGTGGAGTAATAGTAGTAGATGCAGGCAGGAGTCGGTCTACTTGTCTCGGACGTGATGCCTATATACATGATCATGCCTAGATATTCTCATAACTATGCTCAATTCTGTCAATTGCTTTACAGTAATTCGTTCACCCACCGTAGAATACTTATGCTCTTGAGAGAAGACACTAGTGAAACCTATGGCCCCCGGGTCTATCTTCATCATATTAATCTTCCAATACTTAGTTATTTCCTTTGCTTTTTTACTTTGCTTTTATTTTACTTTGCATCTTTATCATAAAAATACCAAAAATATTATCCTATCATATCTATCAGATATCACTCTCGTAAGTGACCGTGTAGGGATTGACAACCCCTTATCGCGTTGGTTGCGAGGATTTATTTGTTTTGTGCAGGTACGAGGGACTCGCATGTAGCCTCCTACTGGATTGACACCTTGGTTCTCAAAACTGAGGGAAATACTTACGCTACTCTGCTGCATCATCCCTTCCTCTTCGGGGAAAAACCAATGCAGTGCTCAAGAGGTAGCAGTGACGTTCATCCTGAGGCGAATTGCAATCCTACGGGCGCCCCCGCCGCGGGTGCGATCGTAGGACATGCACCACCCCCGGAGCAAGCTGGCCAGGCTAATGCTCAGAATGGAGTCATTGGCCCGCGTGCACCACCACCTCGTCACCACGCCAACCCGGCGACTGGCTCTTGACGATGGGAGCCCGACGTAGCCACCACTAGCACCGTCAGGAGCCGGGTGACATTACGGTGTACGTCAGCATCACAAATTCCAAGCACCGCTTCGGAGGCCATGGCGTGGGCCCATCTGCTATTGAGATTTCCACCGGCAGCTGACAGATGGATGAGTTGAGAGCCATGCTACCTCTTGATCATGCATTGGTTTTCCCTTGAAGAAGAAAGGGTGATGCAACAAAGTAGCGTAAGTATTTCCCTCAGTTTTTTAGAACCAAGGTATCAATCTAGTAGGAGATAACATGCAAGTCACCTAGTACCTGCACAAACAATCAAGAACCTCGCAACCAACATGATAAAGGGGTTGTCAATCCCTTCACAGTCACTTGTGAAAGTGAGATCTGATAAAGATAATAAGATAAATATTTATGGTATTTTTGTTGTGTAGATTGGAAAGTAAAAGATTGCAAAATAGTAAACGAGATGTGATAATGAAAGAGATGCAATATAATGATAAAGAGACCCGGGGGGCATAGGTTTCACTAGTGGCTTCTCTCATGATAGCAAGTATTACGGTGGGTGAACAAATTACTGCCGAGCAATTGATAGAAGAGTGCATAGTTATGAGAATATCTAGGCAATGATTATGAAATATAGGCATCATGTCCGTGTTAAGTAGACCGAAACGATTCTGCATCTACTACTATTACTCCACACATCGACCGCTATCTGGCATGCATCTAGAGTATTAAGTTCATAGGAACAGAGTAATGCTTTAGGCAAGATGGCATGATGTAGAGGGATAAACTCAAGCAATATGATATAAAACCCAACTTTTTATCCTCGATGCCAACAATACAATACGTGCCTTGCTGCCCCTACTGTCACCGGGACAGGACACCGCAAGATTGAACCCAAAGCTAAGCACTTCTCCCATTGCAAGAAAGATCAATCTAGTAGGCCAAACTAAACCAATAATTCGAAGAGACTTGCAAAGATATCAAATCATGCATATAAGAGTTCGCAGAAGAACCAAATATTGTTCATAGATAAACTTGATCATAAATCCACAATTCATTGGATCTCGGCAAACACACCGCAAAAAAGTATTATATCGAATAGATCTCCAAGAACATCGAGGAGAACTTTGTACTGAGAACCAAAGAGAGAGAAGAAGCCATCTAGCTAATAACTATGGACCCGAAGGACTATGGTAAACTACTCACAGATCATCGGAGAGGCTATGGTGTTGATGTAGCAGCCCTCCGCGATCGAATCCCCCTCCGGCAGATCACTGGGAAAGGCCCTAGATGGGATCTCACGGTTATAGAAGGTTGCGGCGGTGGAAAAGTGGTTTCATGGCTCTCCTAGATGTTTTTAGGGTATAAGAGTATATATAGGCGAAAGAAGTACGTCGGTGGAGCTCCATGGGGCCCACAAGGGTGGGGGCGCGCCTCCCCCTGGGCGCGCCATCCTGCCTTGTGGAAGCTTCACGGAGTTCCAGACATCAACTCCATGTCTCCTGGTTTGCGTTTCTTCCAAGAAAGATCCTCGTGTAGGTTTCGTTGCGTTTTGGATTCCGTGTGATATTCCTTTTCTACGAGACACTAAAAGAGGGAAAAAACAGAAACTGGCACTGGGCTTCCGGTTAATAGGTTGGTCCCAGAAATAATATAAAAGTGCATAGTAAAGCCCATTAAACATCCAAAACAGATAATATAATAGCATGGAACAATCAAAAATTATAGATACTTTGGAGACGTATCAAGCATCCCCAAGCCTAATTCCTGATCGTCCTCGAGTAGGTAAATGATACAAACAGAATTTTTGATGTGGAATGCTACCTAACATAATTTTCAATGTAATTTCTTTATTGTGGCATGAATGTTCAGATCCAAAAGATTCAAGACAAAAGTTTATTATTGACATAAAAATAATAATACTTCAAGCATACTAACCTAGCAATTATGTCTTCTCAAAATAACATAGCCAAAGAAAGCTCATCCCTACAAAATCATATAGTTTGTCCATGCTTCATCTCCGTCACACAAAATGGTCCCATCATGCACAACCCCGATGACAAGCTAAGCAATTGTTTCATACTTAGTCTTTTCAAACTTTTTCAACTTTTACGCAATATATGAGCGCGAGCCTTGGACATAGCACTATGGGTGGAATAGAATGGTGGTTGTGGAGAAGAAAAAAGGAAGGAAGAGGTGTCACATCAACTAGGCGTATCAATGGGCTATGGAGATGCCCATCGATAGATATCAATGTGAGTGAGTAGGGATTGCCATGTAACGAATGCACTAGAGGTATAAGTGTATGAAAGCTGAACAAAAGCAACTAAGTGGATGTGCATCCAACTTGCTTGCTCACGAAGACCTAGGGTAATTTGAGGAAGCCCATCATTGGAATATACAGGCCAAGTTCTATAATGAAACATCCCACTAGTATATGAAAGTGACAACATAAGAGACTCTATCATGAAGATCATGGTCCTACTTTGAAGCACAAGTGTGGAAAAAGGATAGTAACATTGCCCATTCTCTCTTTTTCTCTCATTTTTTTGTTTGGGCCTTTTTTATGGCCTTTTTTTCGTCCGGAGTCTCATCCCGACTTGCCGGGAATCATAGTCTCCATCATCCTTTCCTCACATGGGACAATGCTCTAATAATGAAGATCATCACACTTTTATTTACTTACATCTCAAGAATTACAACTCGATACTTAGAACAAAATATGACTCTATGTGAATGCCTCCGGCGGTGTACCAGGATGTTCAATGAATCAAGAGTCACATGTATAAAAAAATTATGAATGGTGGCCACGCCACAAATACGATGTCAACTACTTGATCACGCAAAGCAATATGACTATGATGAAGCATGTCACAATAAACGGAACGGTGGAAAGTTGCATGGCAATATATCTCGGAAAGGCTATGGAAATGCCATAATAGGTAGGTATGGTGGCTGTTTTGAGGAAGGTAAATGATGGGTTTATGGTACCGGTGAAAGTTGCGCGGCACAAGAGAGGCTAGCAATGGTGGAAGGGAGAGAGTGTGTATAATCCATGGACTCAACATTAGTCATAAAGAACTCACATACTTATTGCAAAAATCTACAAGTCATCAAAACTAAGCACTACGCGCATGCTCCTAGAGGGATAGATTGGTAGGAAAAGACCATCGCTCGTCTGTGACGCCCCAAGACCGATGCGCCAGGTGTCCTCCAGTTATTCGCTGTTGTTGCCGTGTCATTTTTTGCGTGTCATGCATTTCATGTCATGTCATCATGTGCATCGCATTTGCATACGTGTTCGTCTCATGCATCCGAGCATTTTCCCTGGTGTCCGTTTCTCAATCCGACACTCCTATGTCCTTCGGCGCCCTCCTTTTGCCTCTTTTCGTGTTTGGGTGTTAAACGTTCTCGGATTGGACCGAGATTTGCCAGGCATCCTTGGTTCACCACCGGTAGACCGCCTGTCAAGTTTCGTGCCATTTGAAGTTCGTTTGGTACTCCAACGGTTAACGGGAGAACCGTAAAGGCCTCGTTTGTCTTGCGGCCCAACACCCCTTCAAAGTGGCCCAAAACCCATCCAAACCCCCTCCATCCTCTCGGTCGTTCAATCACGATCGCGTGGCCGAAAACCGCACCTCATTTGGACTCTCCTAACTCCATCTACCTATATATATGCCCTCCCCCGTCCAAATCCGGGTCGAAACCCTAGCTTCCACCTCCCCGCGCCACCGGACATGTCCGCCCGGCGGCCGAACACGTCCAGCCGCCGCCCCACGCCAATCAGATCGCGCCACGTCGCCACTGCCGGCCCTCTCTCTCTCCTCCGCGCCACCGGCCCGCAGAGCCCATCGCGGGCCCACGCAGGCCCGGTCCCTGCCGCCGCTCGGCCCGTGCGCCGCCAACCGCACCAGGACTTCGCCCGCCGCCTTCGCCGGGGCTCTTCGCCCGCCGCAGCCCCGGGCCGCCTCGCGCCGCCGCCCACACCGAGCTCCACCGCCAGCCCGCATCTGGGCCGCCGTGCGTCGCCTCAACCCACGCCCGCGGACGGGATCCGCCGGATCCGAGTCGCCGCGGTCTGTTCCTTCCGTCCGCCGAAGGCCACCGTTGGAGCGCCGCCCCACCTCGCCGGAGATGCGCCGCCGCCCCCTGCTTTCCCTCGATCCCCTCTGGATCGAGGAGGACGACGACAGGCGCCACCTCGCGTGGGCCCCGCGTACGGCCCAATCAGAGCCGGCCCGATCTGCCTCCTCCCCCTTGTCCTGGCCCAAGGCCCATGGTAAGCGAGCCCCTCCACCCCTCGCCCAGTGCGTGATTTAGTATTCCCCGCTCATCTGGTTTTTTCCACTAAGTCCTGAAATTTGCATATTCTGGTGCTCTGTTCATCATGCCATAACTTGTTGCATACTGCTCCGTTTCATGCGCATGATCTGCCAAAATGTTCATCTGATTGTGCTATTCATTTTGTTCCATTGTGCCATGCTTGTTTGAGTCCATATTGATGCCCTAATTGCTGTTTCAAGAGTGCTATAAAATGTTAGCTTCTGATTCTTATCAGATTATGAGCATTTGTCATTTTTGCCTTGATTATTGTGTGTTGCATATGTACTTGAGCCCTACATGTGTTTTGTTATATGTCATGCCATCTTTACAGGGGTGTATGCCATGTATTTTTGTGATCAATGTGGTGACTAGCACAATCATGCAAAGTCCTTTTCCTGCTGTTATTTTTATGACATGTATTCATGTTGCTACAGAGTGATCCATGCCTCTTTTGAGCATGTTTAGTAAGGATGATTTTGGCATATAATTATGTTATATCCATCCATGTCCTTATTTGCATTTATGGAGTACCCTAGCATGACTCTATCTTGCTCTACTTTTGCTATAAAATGTTCCTAGCAGATTGTTTATGTGTTGATCAATTTTGCCAAGGTTGTTGTAGTTGATCCATGCATGCTATGAGTTTGTTCTTGCTTTGGTTAGCTTCAAGAACATGTCTTCTTGCTGGTAGTATGCTTAGCTTGTCATGCAATACGTTGTGTTGAGTGCTCGAGCTCGCAAACATGCCTACGTAACTCTGTTTTTGCCATGTCTAGTTTTCTGCTAAGTCTGAATCTGTTAACGAAACTTGCTATGTTTACGTGGGTGCCATCATGTTTTCTGTGCCCTTTTGGCTTATGGTCAGTAAGGGACTTTTGTTATATGCTTTGAGTAGATTCATGCCATGCCTTGTATTTCCATGTTCTGATTGTCACAACCCTAGATTTTGCTTGTAACTAATTACCTGAGTGAGCATCATGCATCATGTCTAAATTCTGAAAGTTGAATTGAGGTTAGTTAAAACCCTCATAAATCACTTCAAAAATAATCAACATTAAAATCTTTTCAAAAAAGTCCAAGAAAATGTTCCTCTTAGTCTCTGAAAATATTGGCAAGAGGTAAAACTTAAAACAATATTTGCATTGGATATATATTTATTAATTAATTAATACTAGTCATCAACCCATGCATCTGCACGAGCTAGTCATTTTTTAGACATGTAACTAAACGTACTAAAATCATTTGTTAGATACATACTGTGTAGAAATATAAAATATAGAAAATACAACAATAGCCTTTTCAACGATTTTGTGGATACATGCAAATTTTGGTTTGCTAAAGCATAGTATATATTTTCTCATGCTAAATGCTAAAAAAAAGGTTCCAAATTTAAAGGTACTTCAAATCGTAGATTGTATTGTGCAATAAAACATATAATGATGATATCAATGAACAATTAGAGTATTCATTGGCTCATATTAATGACGATATTGCAAAGCGACTTAAAGTCTGTAGTGTTTTACTTAGCTTGGTTATATAGGCACATAATCCAAGTTAGCATACTAAATGTTATGTAAAACATTCACTTGCAAGAAGCACAACACTGCAACAAAACACATTTGAGGCTCCTGGTTCATAAAAATAGCGGACCCTAAAGTTACTATAGAATTTTAACAGGCATATAAAGTGATGTAGTACCAATTTGAGAAGATTTGATGACATCTTATTATTGGTGTAGTCACCCCAATTATTTTCTTATGATTTTTTGCTTAATAATAAGGCATGTGTGTAAAATGATGACAGAACAGTTGCCCTCCACATATATCTTATTTGTGAGCTTATATGAGCTTATAAGACTACAAACTTGGAGAGCCGTAGAAACTACATGTAGTTTTTATTTAGTTATTCAAAGGTATCATCTTACTGCTATCCCACTACCAAGATCGGAGCTTTCATTTCTCATTACTCAGTACCTTGAATACTTTCTAAAAAGGTAGTCAAAGTCCTCTTAGCTGACATATTCAATTTTTTTAAAAAACATGTGACTTAATTAACGAAATCCATTATTAGTTACAAAAAGAAGAGGTCAAATATTAATTTATTCTTATAATTTTAATACATATGCCACCTAGTATAAATTATCCAAAAAAGAAAACCTATGAGGACATACGGTGGCACCATCATCACCATGTTTTTTTGAAGTTTACAGATCACCTAAGATTTCGCTGCAAAACAGGAGAGTTGCCTTACTAAGGATATTACCAGGTGATTCCACAGTCAATTATTCTTCACTAAATTCTTTACCATCTGAAATATCATATAAGCAGAGATCTGCAGACATTAACTAATGCAAGTGTACCAAGGCAACTATATCACACATCATAACCAGTTGTCTATATACAATCTGATCACTTTGAAAAGTTCAAACAATTTATAAATAGATTAGGGAATTACACCATCTAGACCATTGACCGTGAACTGAAATATTCAGAGAAAGATCTTCACAAAAGACAATTGTTATCGAAATCAAATTTGGAAGGATGGTCTCTTAAAATAAAGTACTTCCTAACAGATACTACCAAATGGATTATTAACTTACATAAGCTAACATACCTACAATAAAATCACTTGACAGAGGAATCCTTCCGAATCAATCTGCTAATCTTTCACTACACATAAGTCATAGGGAAGCTAAAAGAAAATAAATAAATAGGAGATTCTAGCTAAAGAACACCTAATTGCTGTATCATAACAATCAGCACATCATCTTCACATGAGCTGTTAAGTCTTTAATTGGTTCTCCCTTTCGCCGTGTTAAAATCAACGTCAGGTGCACCAATTTTTACATTTAAAGGTATTGGACTGTCTGATGATATTCAAATTGACATAAACTCTAGTTGCACTTGTAGATGATAGTGAGTAGTATGTATACACTTGGTATTAACTTTCCTATACAATAAATATACGCATAGCAATACTTGAATCTTATTGATATAAATACGGGCCTATCAAATATCTAATAGTTTTTATGTTACAGAGATGACACGGCCCAAATAATCCTCATCAATTTGGTTGACCTTGTCGCATTAACTTTTTCATCCATGTATATTCCAAGAGTCGTAACTATTAGCACGTGTACTCGTTTAGGTTCCTCGAATATACTCACTCAATTCGAATCACAATATCATGAATCTTTCAAATCCCATGAATGTCTGTTTCTTCAGTATGCCCGATGTAAGTTGCTATGGCAACAACAACTGCTGAAAAAAAGTGGTGTTAGTATGCAGAAAACATTGAAATTAATGATTTCAAAAAATATAGTTGTACCGGAAAGTAAATTTTCTAGTCATCTCTTGTGGAAGGAACATCAATGCTAGAAAATGTGAAGCTTTGTTCTTCTATTTCAATCTTTTTGAGACCTTGGATATATTGAAATTTTGTTGTGTGCAAGAAAATAAGTATCTTGTCGTCTATCAATGAACGGAGAATCAGTGTAGATATAACCTTATAATTTGATATCATTTTGACTGAACCATCTTGGTTGACTGAACTTGCTAACCATATGTTCAATTACATGTATATGAATGCAATACAAACAGTGCACTCTAACAATAGGAAACAATTCAAGCATTCTACTCAGCATAATCCATTATATTAACATGATTTTGTGGACATTCGAGCAAGGCATGCATCCCTATGAGGTGCTCCTACCAAGAGAACTAAAGAATATTTTGGATATGTGACAACACATTATTTATTGAGCTTATAGGAAAATTAGGTCAACCTGAGCTATACTAAAGAGACCTTAGACAGACAGTAAGATATTCAAGATAATCTGGGAACTTCTACTGTATTCAACTATTTTCGAGATCACATCCCTACCATGATTCATACATATGCAGATAATTATTGGAATACATGCCACTTGCATGTTTGAAAACATGGAGCAATGACCCATATATGCTAGTAGATCCAGTCAACATAGTTGTAAATCAGTAATCTTGTAAAACTTAATGATGCAGATCAAAACTTAAAGCTAGCCGAGCATGCCCGTTTTGCTACCTCCTCTCTATACCCTTCTTTTGTCGTGGACGTACCGAAGGTTGAATAAGTATTTTGACTTACCTCCATTAGCACAACCGTACTGGTCACTTGATTAATGAAATAGACAACTGGGAGGCTGAGATCCTTATATGATGGAATGATAAGATAGTTGCTCAACAACTACATCTGTGAATGACCATGTGTAACATCAAAATTCCCCAAATCATTTATGTAAGAATTGTGTACTCTGTAGACTTCTTCCCCCTGAAATTCTGACAAAAATACAGACTTGCTTCTTTTGTGATGAAAATCTGAAAACGTACACACTATGCTTATATAATAAAAATTTAAGATCCTCTAAATAAAGTGTTCGAACTTAGTCATACGAATTTACATGAGAAAGATTGAAATATACATTGCCTGATGATTGCTAACAACACAAAAATTACAGTATGAATTTACATAAGAAAGAATTGGACTATCCATTGCTGATTGCTAATAACACAAAAAATACAATCATACTTCAAATTTTGAGGCATACATGTTCCGTTGCAGGCTCAAAAAGAAATTAGCTTGGTAGAACCTGCTGTCATGGGAATTGCCAACAGAAAATTATGGCTCTGTCTACTGGATGCTTACCGGGTTCATTACAAAAACAACCAACTGGAGGCACTTTGAAGTTAATGTTGATAGTTCTAATTATAGGCTCGCCTTATGGTCATAGCCGGGCTTTGAATCGCCTGATTGGCATAGCTCGGCTCTGAACCAATCTCCATTAGGTATCCAAAAAAATTACGGGAGAAGATTCAGGGTTCAATCCAAATCCAATAGGACGAATTCGTGCACAACATGATCAAATGATAGAAAAAAAAGTAGTTGAATCCGAATCCAGAAGAAAAGATAGGATGGTGAACTGGCAAGAAAAAAATCAAAAGAAAATTTGTGAGATACGAACCAGATCTAGATCAAGAAAAACAAATTTAAGGAAGTAACCCCTTCACCACGGCAGATCCATGGCCCAACTTGATTGCATTAGTTTGAGAGAGTAGTAGCTTTGATTTCAACCGTGAAGAGAGAGATGGAAGAGAGAGGAAGGGACGATGGATGGAATACTTCGATGGGGCTTGGTCTCCAGAAAAATTATGGAGAGGAAGGCATAGGGGAATAGTTTTTTTTTCATGGGAGAGACAAAAGGACGGTGGATTATTTTCACTTTGCGTGGAGATAGATCTAAAAAAAACTTTGCGTGGAGAGAAAGAATGATGAAGGGCTGGTGTTATCTCATCTTGTGAGCCTATTTTTAACAGAAAAACGGTGACACTTTTATTGATTAATGTGGTAATTATTAGCTAATCTATACCGTTATAATTCGGACCCACGTGATTAACGGCTCTAATTTACTAATTAATGTGGTAATTTCTAGGGAGTATGTAATTAGTATAGGTATAGGTATATAGATATGTCCAATAATTCTGATATTTGGTGAAGGGCTTTGGAATAATCCAACTAGTCTCTATAAGAATTATCAGAAGCAACAAAAATGATTTAGTGTCTAAAACTAAATCAAAACAAATTACAGAAAATGCAAAACACAAAGAATTAGAAAAGAGAGAGAGAGAGAGAGAGAAGAGCTCACCTAGCCCACCTGGCGGCCCAACTGTGCAGCCCAGCCCATCACCGCAGCTCTTTCTGTCGTCTTCCTCCTCATGCCAGTAGGCAGGGCGCGTGGTCGCCGCGCGCGCGCCAGCACCTGCTTCCACCATGACGCCCCGGCTCTTTTGGATGTGCCACGGAGACGCCCCGCTCCTCTCTCACTCTCTCTCGTTCTTTCCCCCTCCTCTGTCTCGCTCTCTCTCCCGAAGCCGAGCGGAGCCGTCGCCGCCGCTCGCTGCCGCCGCAGCCACCGACCACCCCTCGCCCTACCGATGAGTCCAGAGGCTCCGCCTCGACCCCCTCTTCCTCTCCACCGAGCTGCGCCCCGCCGGAAGCCCTGCAGCGTCGCCCACGACATCATCTTCAACCTCTGGCCGCCGGCAAACTCTTCGGGGATTCGCGAGCTCCAGTCCCTCCCCGGCCTCGCTGTTGCCTCTACCGGATTCGCCGTGAGCCCCTGCCTCTTTTCCCTCTCTCCCCGTGCTCACCCGTGCCTTCTAGCCACCCTGGCCATCGGAGCCGACAGCTCCTCGCCGCTGGTCATGTCGCCACCGCGACTACGGCAGTGCAAGCACGCGTCCGAACCCACCACTGCACTCAGAGCGCTCCTAGGAGCCGAGCACGCCCACCAGATCTTCACGTCGTGCAAGCATCCATAGTTATGTTTAGTATTAACTAATCACAGTGGCCCCACACGTCAGCATTGACCATGCTGACGTGGCCATTGACTGGGCCCCACCTGTCTGCGACCCTAACCAGCCCTTAGTCACTGACCAGCAGGCCCCACAGGTTAGGTTTGACCTGGCGGCGCCTGTTGACCTGCTGACGTCAGCATGATGCAAGACTGACGCAGTAAATGCTTTTCTGTATTTTAAATAAATCTAAATGATTTATTTATTTTCAGAAAATCCCCTAAACTTCCAAAAATCATAGAAAATAATCTACAACTCAGAATGAAATAAATTATATATGAAAAATTATCAAAAAAATTCAAGGAATCTGTTTATGGCATTTGCATCCATGTTTGAACAACCTAGGGTTGCTGTACATGGCAATTTGCATAATTGACATTTAAATAAGCACATATGGAGTTTGAATTTGAACCCTTGGTTCAAACCAACTTCATTTAATATGGTTGCTAGTTGCATTAGCTCAATCAACAGCATATTGCCATGACATTATCATGCATCATAATTGTTACATTGCATTGATTGTGTTCCTCTTTGTTTGCCGGTATTTGTCCCCTCTCGATAGACGTGGTTCCGACGACGAGTTCGATGACACCGATGAAGAACTATATTATCTTCAGAAGTGCTAGGCAAGCAAAAACCCCTTGTTCATTCCGATACAATCCCACTCTCTCGCTCCTGCTCTCTTTTACTGCATTAGGACAGCAACGATTCATCTGTTACTTGCTGCGGTAGTTGAACCCCTTATCCTCTGGATGACTTGTCATTGCCACAGTAAATAGATGAAACCCACTAGCATGAGTAGGAGTTGTTTGAGCCCTGATGTGCCTACTCATTCATGCTTTTTTGTCATGCCTGCAACTGCTTAGAGTTGAGTCAGGTCTGATTCATCGGGGATGAATTGGAACAGTGATGAACATGTCCTACTGTGTGTGAGCTAAGTGTGTGAACACGATTTGGTAAAGGTAGCGGTGAGAGGCCATGTAGGAGTGCATGGTGGGTTGTCTCATTGAAACCGTTCTTAGGAACTGAGTTCTGTGTCTGTGATCGATGAACAGCTACTACCACTCATTGGGATCCTTAATAGACCCTCTCGGCTTCTTAATCACCCAAGTACTCTGTCCAGGAGTTGCAACTAGTTTCTGGTGTTTGTAGGTTATGTGTTGGCGGCCGTGCGTAGCGCTGACCCTAGGGGTGGGCTATGATGCGGTAGATACACCATGGCACAGTGTACCGGGCGCCCGTTTGGTGTCTCGGGAACCCTGTTCACATCGTTCGGGGCCGTATGTGGAAACCTCGGCCGAACTCCCTGCGGATGGAACCTGGATAGGCGATAAACCTGGACTAGAGACTTGAGTGTTTAGGTAGGCCATGGCTGACACCATCGTTGGGCTTCCGCATGAAGGTTGCCGAGTACATGTCGTATAAACGACGGTAAGTGGTGGGAGCGTGTGTGAAGAAGTACACCCCTGCAGGGTTTTCATTATCTATTCGAATAGCGGGATTCCTCGGATATGGAAACTTGGACCCCTTGCATAGTTCATAGACAAGTGAAAATGGATACTCTAAAATGCGCAAGATAAGCGTGAGTGCTATGGATGGCGTTCTCGTAGGGAGGCGGGAGCAGATCCATAGTGGTGTATTGATATGGTGAATATGTGGACTCGTGTGCGCCACCTCAAAAGAGTTGCTTGCAGTCGTAGTTCAGGTTAGCCATTGAGTCAAAGCTGGCTTGCTGCAGTTAAACTCCACCACCCCCCTTGTTGATACCGATGCATATGTAGTTAGTTCTGATGTAAGTCTTGCTGAGTACATTTGTACTCGCGTTTGCTTAATTTATGTTTTTGCAGAGAGACTTCAGTCTTGCTGGTAGTTCCGTGTGGACTTCAACGTTTAGCTTGATACCTCAGCTACGATCTTGTGCTCTCGGCAAGATCTGGTAGATAGTCAGGCTTCTCAGCCTTCTTCATTTGTAGTTGTCTGTACTCAAACAAGTTAAGCTTCCGCATGTGCTTTGATTTGTATGCTATGATTGTTGGGTCATGAGACCCATGTTTGTAATATCTCTCTCCTCGGAGCCTAATGAATACATACTTGAGTCATAGAGTTATGTTGTGATGCCATGTTGTATTTACACATATTGAGCATATTGTGTGTATGATTGAAATGCTTGGTATGTGTGGGATCCGACAATCGAGTTGTTTATCCTTGGCAGCCTCTCTTATGGGGAAATGTAGTCTAGTGCTTCCATGAGCCATAGTAGTCCGCTACAGCCCGGTTCACCGGAGTCCTGTTAGCCCAGCACTACTGCTCAGGACACCTGACTGGTCGGCATGTGTTTCACTTCGTTCCTGTGTCTGTCCCTTCGGGGAAATGTCACGCGGTGACATCCGAAGTCCTGCCTAGCCTACTACAGCCCGGGTTTCCGGAGTCCTATTAGCCCGGTGCTACAGCCCGGATTCACACGCGGCTGACCGACATGCTCGATGTGATTCATCTATGCCTGTCCCCATAGGTTAGTGTCGCTTTGGGTTCACGACTAGCCATGTCGGCCCGGGTTCTCTATCATATGGATGCTAGTGACACTATCATATACGTGAGCCAAAAGGCGCAAACGGTCCCGGCCATGGTAAGGCGACACCCATGGGAATACCGTGCGTGAGGCCGCAAAGTGATATGAGGTGTTACCGGCTAGATTGATGTGACTTGGAATCGGGGTCCTGACAGCTTTGGTATCAGAGCCTGACTGCCAGTAGGATTACCAAGCCAAGCTGGTCGAAGTTGAGTCTAGAAATGCTTTAGTTATATAAGGGAATTGATTGTGGGATGGAACGTAAGGCTCTTTTTACTCCTTTACCCTATGCCCTTCTGATCTGAGTCAACCTCTTCTTTTCTACGGGGATTAAGAATTAGGCCTTCTCATCTATCTACCAGGATGACGTGCTACTAATCCATAGACTTATAGAATTGATAGTTTCAAGCCTCAGTTCCATTCCTACTACTTCCGTATGTTGACAGTTGATCTCGGAACCTTGATATTGTGTTGTTGAGTGGTTATGCCACCATTTTGCAGGATGTCTCAAATATTTTGAGCATTTACAGCCGTTATGCTGTCTGAGTCATCCCAGGTCTCCAAATAGTCTGATGCAATTGCAAACCCCTTCCTCCTATTCCTGATGTCCATTTGGGCCAGATTAATCACACTAATCGGTGAGTTGAGGTACTCTGTTGCCTCGACATATATGTTGGAACTATTATTATGACCCTAGGTGTTTTAGGTAGTCACCTAGTGATCTAGCCATGTTTTGTATCCCCAGTGTGTGATTCTGGCCATTATTCTCGAAAGCATCCCGTGATGCCATTAGTTAGTAGGCATTCTATTCCTGGGTTTTTGAACCCGAGATTCACCCTACTTACTTCATGTTGATAGTGTTTGCTCGTTCCTTTAGGTTATTAGTAACCTTTGCAACAGTCCTCGAGGTCCGTGGTATTTCCTTCTTCCAAATACTATGAACCACTTATGGCAGAAGTTTGTTGGATCAAAAGATCACAACCAGGGTTCTCTTGAGGAGTACTCCATTCATATTGTGACTCTGCCAATCCTACCTTTCTGCATGGGTTATCCGGAAGAAACATGTTGAGTTTATACAACATGCTCACCGATGCATCTACAACTTAGAGAAAGTTATATGTTCCCTGAGTTGTTCTCTTTAGGTGTATTCTGACCTTCGTCTATCAATTTGTAGCCAGGAGTAGTCGTGCACTCGTGTTATCGATGCCTATTACTCTTGTGGTTCGTCAAGCCATTCTATTCCAGAATGACTAGGAGAAACAGACTCCCGTACCTCATCCATATCCAGGATTGGGTCAAAGCAGTTGTAATCCACAAATCAAATGCCAATCCAGCTTTTGATTCTGTTCTACCTTGGAGTATTACCATCTTTATATCAAGAATGTCATGGAAATTGCACACCATCCTATGAACTCTTGATACAGTGATACTTCTTGCCATCATTATTCATTCCTTGATCCCCATGTTATCTGACAAGTGAATCATGATGCGTGAAATCTATACTCCTAGCAACTCCATTGCTTGGTAGTTAAATGACAATAATTTCATTCTTAGCGTGTTGGTTGCTGAATCATCATCCTAATATTGATCGTGCTACCTAGCCTTATTCCCAGTGCACTTTTCGATCAATGAGTTAGGATTGTGTCAATCCCTCGCTCTTTTGATCATAGCATCTTGCCTCGAAAGCAAGATTGCTCCCGAGCTTAATAACATTTTGGTGGTTCGTGATTTTCCGAATATCCTGTCGGAAGTGTTACCAGGTTGTCACCTGACCGCTAGGTTCATGATCAAGTTGGTTTCTTGTAAACCACTCCTTCTCCAGGAATCCATGTTGGATACCCCGAGCTAGTTGGTTAAGCTAAACAAAAACTTGGAGAGTTGGAAGATAAAAGCTTGTCTGACTTAGTTCGTGTTAAGGGATAACTTTTATGTGTGTGTGTGTGTTGAAGAAAGATAAAATCTTCATCGATTGGTCCTCGTGATAAGTTATTGGATCTATTGTCTTATCCAAACTTTTGATTTGAGTGTGGGCTATCCTCAAATCAAATCAGAACCAACAATGTTCATAATGTTGTCTTACTCGTGGTTGATCCCACGGGCATACACCATTACATCCTTTGGTCTGACCAATGCTATTACCGTGTTCACTTAATTATGGAATTCCATCTATATGGAAGCCTTGATGGTTTGTTGTTGAGCCCATTGACAACAATTTCATCTTGTCCATGATTCATGTTGAACATGTAAATTAGTGTTGGAAACTTTGTAAGCAATGCTTCGTGTTCCGTTCATGAAGGTTATGCTTGGATGGAAGAAGTGACTTCCTCGAATTCATGCGCATTCTATGCAAGTTGTCGCCGTGAATACAAGAAAGATTGTTTTTGCTTCCTTTGGAATCATCCCAAGTTAGTCATGCACGTGCGAAGTGCCCTATGGTTTGATAGGTTGGCCACCTCCATTCTATATGTGTTCCTAGCACACCAATCCACTGATTGACTTGCTCAAGGATAAGAAGTTCATCGATAAGTGCACAAGGACTTCGATATCCTCGATGATGGTTCCCCACCTGAGCTTGGTAGTGTTTTATTATAAGACTACCACGTGGTCATGCTTGTCTTGGATAGCGTGTTCATAGGTTTGTAGCAAAACTAGCTCATGTTTTGGAGCTTGCTATCGTAGCTCATTCCCCGAGAATCTCGCAACGTCATCTCGTCGAATTGCGTTGCAGACTTTAATTTTTCTTTCTAGACTTGATGAGCCTGGAATATCCTAACACCAACCAGATCTGAATCTCAGGCAGATATGATGGTTGGAACGTACTCCAAGAACTATAATGTTGGTCTCTCTATAACCGGTAACGTGGATGTCGTGGCCAACACACCTAGCCGGAAGGCCTATTATTGTAGTATCTTGGTTGAAGAAGTTGGTCACCTCCCCATAAGGATCTCGCAGGATCTGCCTCCGTAGTTATTCCTTATGGATTCTTGAGCTTCCGAAGTCCGACCTTTTACTTGATGTCCTAGGTACCATACCATTTAAATAAATGGGTTGTGCTAGCACATCAAGGAGAACATTAGAAGCGGAGTGCTAAATGTCTCTCGGTCGATTATCCAGATTTTGTTCCCTTGGCCTCGCTAAGGTGAAATCTGAGAAAGTGTTATCTTCCTTTGCATCCGCATCCTCCACCAATATCCATCATGGTGGTATGTTGTGTAGCCAGGATCCTTGTCATGGATATTGGTAAAACCTTGATGAATATGGAAATGCTTAAGTTCTTGCACGCACGTGCAAGCACTAGGATTTATCGTCAGCATTAATTGGGATCCGCTCTTAGTTTCTTCGATTATGCCATAACTTTTCTAACGATGGAATCACTCTCTTCTGTTGAGTTTCTCCCAGTTACTAGAATCATTCCCAGCATTAGCATTTTGTCCCCAGCTTGCACCCACCATTGTGCCCTTTCACTATGATCCGCCTTCGCAGCAGTTGTTGTCCAAGATCATCTTCAAAAGTGGACCTACCATGGGTCCCATCCATCTCCGATGATAAGCAAAAATCATCCCTTGCGTTGTCTTCAACAATGTAGTCCACATCATCCATTCTAGTCCGAGTATGACACTTCTTCGAACTCTTCCAGACGATCATTTGCGAATTGCCTTAAGTTGGTATGAAGAGTTCCAATGATCTATGGATCAAAAGTAATTCTTTTTGCCACTTAAGGGAACAGTTCAATGAGTCATTTTTTCCAAGGTGCCCCGTTATGGAATCATGGCAACTATTTCCTCGCCACCTTGACACCATCCACCATCTTTCTAAGCGTGGAATTGTTGCCCACCAAATCAAACCCCGTCGTTTGTTCTTCCGTCCCCCTCGATGTGCTCTGTGTCTCAACTCAAGATGTTCCAACATCTCATTCCGTGAGTGGATCTTGTATAGGTCGATCTTCGAGAAGATCAATCCTAGTATAGTTTCTTTTTGTCGTCATCGCGTGGATGAAGATCTCAAAAACGAGGATGTCAAGATCGACATGATGCAATGAATAAACATCTTCGAGAAGGGCAATCGGATCGTGAAGATTCTTTATTGGTGTTCCCTCTGTCTTCTTACCTCACGTCTTGAATCTCAGGACGAGATTCTTGTTTAGTGGGGGTGAGTTGTCACACCCCTAGATTTTGCTTGTAGCTAATTACCTGAGTGAGCATCATGCATCATGTCTAAATTCTGAAAGTTGAATTGAGGTTAGTTGAAACCCTCATAAATCACTTCAAAAATAATCAACATTAAAATCTTTTCAAAGAAGTCCAAGAAAATGTTCCTCTTAGTCTCTAAAAATATTGGCAAGAGGTAAAACTTAAAACAATATTTTTGGAATCTCAGAGATATTTATTTTGGGCCTTTGAATTAAATCAATAACTATTTGCATTGGATATATATTTATTAATTAATTAATATATGTCCAACAATTCTGATCTTTAGTGAAGGCTTTGGAATAATCCAACTAGTCCCTACAAGAATTATAAGAAGCAACAAAAATGATTTAGTGTCTAAAACTAAATCAAAACAAATTACAGAAAATGCAAAACAGAAAGAATTAGAAAAGGGAGAGAGAGAGAAGAGCTCACCTAGCCCACCTGGCGGCCCAACTGTGCAGCCCAGCCCAGCACCGCAGCCCCCTCTGTCGTCTTCCTCCTCACGCCAGTAGGCAGGGCGCGTGGTCGCCGCGCGCGCGCCAGCACCTGCTTCCACCGCGACGCCCCAGCTCTTCTGGATGTGCCACGGAGATGCCCCGCTCCTCTCTCACTCTCTCTCGTTCTTTCCCCCTCCTTTGTCTCGCTCTCTCTCCCGAAGCCGAGCGGAGGCGTCGCCGCCGCTCGCTGCCGCCGCAGCCACCGACCACCCCTCGCCCTACCGATGAGTCCAGAGGCTCCACCTCGACCCCCTCTTCCTCTCCACCGAGCTGCGCCCCGCCGGAAGCCCTGCAGCGTCGCCCACGACATCGTCTTCAACCTCTGGCCGCCGGCGAACTCTTCAGGGATTCGCGAGCTCCAGTCCCTCCCCGGCCTCGCTGTTGCCTCTACCGGATTCGCCATGAGCCCCTGCCTCTTTCCCATCTCTCCCCGTGCTCGCCCGTGCCTTCTAGCCACCCTGGCCATTGGAGCCGACAGCTCCTCGCCGCCGGTCATGTCGCCACCGCGACTACGGCCGTGCAAGCACGCGTCCGAACCCACCGCTGCACTCAGAGCGCTCCCAGGAGCCGAGCACGCCCACCAGATCTTCACACCGTGATCCGTAGCCCCGGTTCGGTGTACGCCCGAACTCTGGCGGCCGCAAGAGAGCTCGCCGCTGTTGACTCTGTCCACTCCCACTCGAACCACGGCCACCCGCAGATGCGCCTCGCTCCCCTCTCTCAAACGCGCCCTTTCGCGCGTCAAAATGGTGGCCTGTAGGCGAAACCCGAGCCACCCCATTGCGCCTCCGCCGCGTTTGGGTCGCCGCCGGCGGAACTCCGGCGAGGGTGACATGGCAGATTAGTTAGAGCTAATGACGCGCTTAGTCGACACCTAGTGACACTGACAGCAGGGCCCCATCGACTAATTAAACTTTGATTAGTTCTGTTTAGTATTAACTAATCACAGTGGCCCCATGCGTCAGCATTGACCATGCTGACGTGGGCATTGACTGGGCCCCACCTGTCTGCGACCCTAACCAGCCCTTAGTCACTGACCAACAGGCCCCACAGGTCAGGTTTGACCTGGGTGGCGCCTGTTGACCTGTTGACGTCAGCATGATGCAAGACTGACGCAGTAAATGCTTTTCTGTATTTTAAATAAATCTAAATGATTTATTTATTTTCAGAAAATCCTCTAAACTTCCAAAAATCATAGAAAATAATCTACAACTCAGAATGAAATAAATTATATATGAAAAATTATCAGAAAAATTCAAGGAATCTGTTTATGGCATTTGCATGCATGTTTGAACAACCTAGGGTTGCTACACATGGCAATTTGCATAATTAACATTTAAATAAGCACATATGGAGTTTGAATTTGAACCCTTGGTTCAAACCAACTTCATTTAATATGGTTGCTAGTTGCATTAGCTCAATCAACAGCATATTGCCATGACATTATCATGCATCATAATTGTTGCATTGCATTGATTGTGTTCCTCTTTGTTTGCCGGTATTTGTCCCCTCTTGATAGACGTGGTTCCGACGACGAGTTCGATGACACCGATAAAGAACTATACTATCTTCAGAAGTGCCAGGTAAGAAAAAAACCCTTGTTCATTCCGATACAATCCCACTCTCTCGCTCCTGCTCTCTTTTACTACATTAGGATAGCAACGATTCATCTGTTACTTGCTGCGGTAGTTGAACCCCTTATCCTCTGGATGACTTGTCATTGCCACAGTAAATAGATGAAACCCACTAGCATGAGTAGGAGTTGTTTGAGCCCTGATGTGCCTACTCATTCATGCTTTTTTGTCATGCCTGCAACTGCTTAGAGTTGAGTCAGGTCTGATTCATCGGGGATGAATTGGAACAGTGATGAACATGTCCTACTGTGTGTGAGCTAAGTGTGTGAACATGATTTGGTAAAGGTAGCGGTGAGAGGCCATGTAGGAGTACATGGTGGGTTGTCTCATTGAAACCGTTCTTAGGAACTGAGTTCTGTGTCTGTGATCGATGAACAACTACTACCACTCATTGGGATCCTTAATAGACCCTCTCGGCTTCTTAATCACCCAAGTACTCTGTCCAGGAGTTGCAACTAGTTTCTGGTGTTTGTAGGTTATGTGTTGGCGGCCGTGCGTAGCGCTGACCCTAGGGGTGGGCTATGATGCGGTAGATACACCGTGGCACAGTGTACCGGGCGCCCGTTTGGTGTCTCGGGAACCCTGTTCACATCGTTCGGGGCCGTATGTGGAAACCTCGGCCGAACTCCCCGCGGATGAAACCTGGATAGGCGATAAACCTGGACTAGAGACTTGAGTGTTTAAGTAGGCCGTGGCCGACACCCTCGTTGGGCTTCCGCATGAAGGTTGCCGAGTACATGTCGTATAAACGACGGTAAGT
Organism: Triticum urartu; assembly: GCF_003073215.2. Classification (NCBI taxonomy): domain Eukaryota; kingdom Viridiplantae; phylum Streptophyta; class Magnoliopsida; order Poales; family Poaceae; genus Triticum; species Triticum urartu. The sequence goes on from NC_053026.1 coordinate 239,936,927, forward strand.
GGTGGGAGCGTGTTGTTGGGGAACGTTGCAGAAAACAAAAATTTTCCTACTCGTTTCACCAAGATCCTTCTAGGAGTTCATCTAGCAACGAGTCATCGGATGCATCTACATACCTTTGTAGATCGCGTGCGGAAGCGTTCAAAGAACGGTGATGATGTAGTCAAACACGACGTGATTCAAATCACCGATAACCAAGCGCCGAACGGACGGCACCTCCGCGTTCAACACACGTACGGGACGGGAGACGTCTCCTCCTTCTTGATCCAGCAAGGGGGAAGGAGAGGTTGATGAAGATCCAGCAGCACGACGGCGTGGTGGTGGATGCAGGGCGTCACAGTAGCAGGGCTTCGCCTATACTACGAGAGAGAGACGTAACGGGGAGAGAGGGAGGCGCCAGGGGCTGGTGTATGAAGTCCCTCCTCTCCCCCACTATATATAGGGGTGCCAAGGGGGGGCGCCGGCCCTAGTAGATGGATCTACTAGGGGGGGCGGCGGCCAAGGGTGGGGGGCTTGCCCCCCAAGCAAGGGGGCGCCCCCTCTAGGGTTTCCCCTCAACCCTAGCCGCATGGGCCCTAGGGGAGTGGCGCCCCAGCCCACTTTGGGCTGGGTTCCCTCCTACTTCAGCCCATGGGGCCCTCCGAGATAGGTGGCCCCACCCGGTGGACCCCCGGGACCCTTCCGGTGGTCCCGGTACAATACCGGTGACCCCGAAACTTGTCCCGATGGCCGAAACAGCACTTCCTATATAATTCTTTACCTCCGGACCATTCCGGAACTCCTCGTGACGTCCGGGATCTCATCCGGGACTCCGAACAACATTCGGGTTACTGCATATACATATCTTCACAACCCTAGCGTCACCGAACCTTAAGTGTGTAGACCCTACGGGTTCGGGAGACAAGCAGACATGACCGAGACGACTCTCCGGTCAATAACCAACAGCGGGATCTGGATACCCATGTTGGCTCCCACATGCTCCACGATAATCTCATCGGATGAACCACGATGTCGAGGATTCAATCAACCCCGTATGCAATTCCCTTTGTCAATTGATATGTTACTTGCCCGAGATTCGATCGTCGGTATCCCAATACCTCGTTCAATCTCGTTACCGGCAAGTCACTTTACTCGTACCGTAATGCATGATCCCGTGACCAGACACTTGGTCACTTTGAGCTCATTATGATGATGCATTATCGAGTGGGCCTAGTGATACCTCTCCGTCATACGGAGTGACAAATCCCAGTCTTGATCTATGTCAACCCAACAGACACTTTCAGAGATACCCGTAGTCTACCTTTATACTCACCCAGTTACGTTGTGACGTTTGGTATACCCAAAGCACTCCTACGGTATCCGGGAGTTACCTGATCTCATGGTCTAAGGAAAAGATACTTTGACATTGGAAAACTCTAGCAAACGAACTATACGATCTTGTGCTATGTTTAGGATTGGGTCTTGTCCTAATGATGTGATCTCGTTATCAATGACATCCAATGTCCATAGTCAGGAAACCATGACTATCTGTTGATCAACGAGCTAGTCAACTAGATGCATACTAGGGACATGTTGGTGTCTGTTATTCACACATGTATTACGATTTCCGGATAACACAATTATAGCATGAATAAAGAAAATTATCATGAACAAGGAAATATAATAATAATGCTTTTATTATTGCCTCTAGGGCATATTTCCAACACGTGTGTGAAGAAGTACACCCCTGCAGGGTTTTCATTACCTATTCGAATAGCGGGATTCCTCGGATATGGAAACTTGGACCCCTTGCATAGTTCATAGACAAGTGAAAATGGATACTCTAAAATGCGCAAGATAAGCGTGAGTGCTATGGATGGCGTTCTCGTAGGGAGGCGGGAGCGGATCCATAGTGGTGTATTGATATGGTGAATATGTGGACTCGTGTGCGCCACCTCAAAAGAGTTGCTTGCAGTCGTAGTTCAGGTTAGCGACTGAGTCAAAGCTGGCTTGCTGCAGTTAAACTCCACCACCCCCCTTGTTGATACCGATGCATATGTAGTTAGTTCTGATGTAAGTCTTGCTGAGTACATTTGTACTCGCGTTTGCTTAATTTATGTTTTTGCAGAGATACTTCAGTCTTGCTGGTAGTTCCGTGTGGACTTCGACGTTTAGCTTGATACCTCAGCTACGATCTTGTGCCCTCGGCAAGATCTGGTAGATAGTCAGGCTTCTCAGCCTTCTTCATTTGTAGTTGCCTGTACTCAGACAAGTTAAGCTTCCGCATGTGCTTTGATTTGTATGCTATGATTGTTGGGTCATGAGACCCATGTTTGTAATATCTCTCTCCTCGGAGCCTAATGAATACATACTTGAGTCATAGAGTTATGTTGTGATGCCATGTTGTATTTACACATATTGAGCATATTGTGTGTATGATTGAAATGCTTGGTATGTGTGGGATCCGACAATCGAGTTGTTTATCCTTGGCAGCCTCTCTTATGGGGAAATGTAGTCTAGTGCTTCCATGAGCCATAGTAGTCCGCTACAGCCCGGTTCACCGGAGTCCTGTTAGCCCAGCACTACTGCTCAGGACACCTGACTGGTCGGCATGTGTTTCACTTCGTTCCTGTGTCTGTCCCTTCGGGGAAATGTCACGCGGTGACATCCGAAGTCCTGCCTAGCCTACTACAGCCCGGGTTTCCGGAGTCCTATTAGCCCGGTGCTACAGCCCGGATTCACACGTGGCTGACCGACATGCTCGATGTGATTCATGTATGCCTGTCCCCATAGGTTAGTGTCGCTTTGGGTTCACGACTAGCCATGTCGGCTCGGGTTCTCTATCATATGGATGCTAGTGACACTATCATATACGTGAGCCAGAAGGCGCAAACGGTCCCGGCCATGGTAAGGCGACACCCATGGGAATACCGTGCGTGAGGCCGCAAATTGATATGAGGTGTTACCGGCTAGATCGATGTGACTTGGAATCGGGGTCCTGACACTGATCCTCTAGCATGTTGTTATCTTGCTCTAAACATTGCTTCCTGATGTTAATTCTTGACATGTTATTTTCACTAAGTCTGTGATGCTGATATCTTTTGCACTTTTGCCATGCTTGTTTGAACCTGCTCTTGTGTGATTTGGCCGTAGCTAAGTGCTCATCTTTCGTCAAGCATCTTGAGTGGATCACCGCCATGTGCTTTGTTGCTATGTTAGAGTGCAGTAGCTTAGTTTGTTGTTGCATTCTAGATGGCATCATGCTGTTAATCGCAGATTTGTGCCATTCTTGTTTTGCTTGCCATTTGCAAACCTTGCATCCGATTTCGGTGATCTTTATATCGATTTCGACCGAAATCAACTCATCTTTCCAGCGGCACTCTTGGTTTGCCAAGTCGGGGCCTGGTTCAATCTTTTCCTTCTGGAGCACGCATATGCATTGCATATCACGTCCCGCATATCATGCCATGTTTTGCATCATGTTGCTTGTGCATTGCACCGTGGTTTATTGTGTTTCCCTTGCTTGTGTTCTTGCCTTGGGTAGAGCCGGGAGACGAGTACGTGATCGAGGAACCCCTTGAGTACGCTTACGAGGATCAAGCTTACGTCAACTTTGAGAACTTTGCAGGCAAGATGACCATACCCTCGAAATCACTTCTATCTTTGCTTGCTAGTTTCTCGCTCTTTTGCTATGCCGCGATACCTACCACTTGCTATGTCATGCCTCCCATATTGCCATGTCAAGCCTCTAACCCACCTTGTCCTAGAAAACCGTTGTTTGGCTATGTTACCGCTTTGCTCAGCCCCTCTTATAGCGTTGCTAGTTGCAAGTGAAGATGGAGTTGTTCCATGTTGTAACATGGATATTTGTTGGGATATCACAATATATCTTATTTAATTAATGCATCTATATACTTGGTAAAGGGTGGAAGGCTCGGTGTTGGGGATATTACTATCAGTATGACCCGCCCAGGAGGGGCCGGGTCAACCCCAATGGCGGGTTACATAAGAAGCCCAGTGAACATTCAAGATGATAGTTTATTAAACCTTATAGAAGGCCCAAAGGCCTAGGGGCGGCTTAAGGCCCGATATTGTAAACCGCCGTATGTAACGAAAGACTTGTAAAGGAAGGCATGTAAAGGAAGTCACCAAGCCGGACACGATTATGAGCCGGCCGGGGCCCTGTAGGCCACCAAGCGTCAACCCATGTATATAAGGGGACGACCCGGTGGCGGCTTAGGGCAAGAAACAACAAGTCGATAACCAAGCCGGCGAGTTGAGCCTCTTGGTAATCGAAGCCCCAGCAATACCAATCCCAACTAGACGTAGGCTTTTACCTTCATCGTAAGGGGCCGAACTAGTATAAAACCCTCTCGTGTCCTTTGTCCTGATTAACCCCTTTAAGCTTCCTTGTGCGATGGCCCTATGACTAAGTCCTTGTTCTAGGACATCTGCCGTGACAATTTCACGACAGTTGGCGCCCACCGTGGGGCCTGCGCATGGTGGTGTTGAGTTCTTGAAGGGATCTCTCCCAGGGATCGAGAAATTTGCAATTTTTCAGATAAGAAAGACTCAGCTTGGAAAGATCTGCATCAACCTTCATCAGATCTGATTTGACGATCCGTGAGATTCAAGTGAAAGAACAGAAATTTGGATTGCCTCTGTGTGCACCATCACACGCGACCAGGCGATTCATCGTGGCCGGATCACTTTCAGCTGCACCGCCCTAGAAGCCAACTGAAAAAGGAGTTCTATCGAGTCGCCGAGACCGTCAAGTGGTCCAAAACCTTTTTTGTTGATTAAGACACAATTTAAATTCCCGAATACATCAACAGGTACGGTTATTACTACTCCCCAGCGCAGAAACCAAAAGCGACAACGGCGGAGGCTGTTCCGTCACATCAAGCATCAAAACTCATGGTTTCAATACTGGTGTACCTTTGACTAGTACATCACCTGAAGCAAAATCGGTTCTTTCTTTTGTCAAACTCTGATTGCTACATGTATGCAAGGAATCTGCCAGGAAGTTAATTCAAGAATTAAAAAGGGAAAATCTACTATGTGGGTTTACACGTGATCAGAGGCAAGCTATCAGCGTGCAATCCTGCAGGCCTTGGTGGATGCGGATCCAGTAAAAAACCAAGAAAATCTGACATACAATCCAGAGGAAAAAGTGGACGTGGGCTTTTCCAACCGACGATGACTCGGAAGTGGCAGCGGTCGCCGCCGCTACGGAACTGCTCGTGCTGCTCCGTTTTACCTTGGCCCATCCTGCCGGCGTCCTCCAGGCCACTGCTCCACCTTGCGGCCCCGAACCATCTCAATCGCCTCAGTCGGCCGCCTGACCCGCCTATGTTGGTCGCGTCTAGAGCCGTCTCCGCTGTCGCTGAGGTACCGCCCTCCACGGTTGTAACCGTGCCTCACCGGCTGTCCGCCTCCGACGTACAGCCTTGCAGCCGCTGCTCACCTCCGCGGGTGCGGTCTCAAGACGCCGTCGCCGCATCACCTTTTGCTGCCATGCATCTCCCAAGGCCTTCTGCGAGTCATCGCCTGGTTTTGACTGCGGTCAGGCTACTGTCCCGCCTTGCCGCACGCCGTTCCACCATTGCGGTCTACTTCTGCGCCGTTTCTGCCACCGTAGCGAGCCTCGCGCCAGCTGCACCTTGTCGACCCACTGGAGAGGCCTCACTCCGCCCAGGATGAGGGCTAGAGCGCGTGCATCTGGTGGTGGTTATATGAGGTAAACACAAATTCCGGGGAGTACAGGCCCACGGCATGGACGTGTGACGTGTCCACTACAAGCTCCAGCGGCACTCAGACACCAAATAAGTACTCCAGTTAGGGTCAAAAGGAAAATATACATATGTACCCACAGGAGCCTAGTAGCTCAGACTCTACATGCAACACGGGGTTTGACCCGCCTAGGGAGAGTCGACGTGTCACCTCGCTGGCCTCGCTATCAACATCCAAAAAATACCAGGTGCTATTTACCCTATTTATTTTTAAGCACATAGTAATTCGTCCGAGCAAAACTACTTTGCCCTATTGTGTCTTATATGTAGGAGAATTATTCATTACAAAGTGGCATTATACCACAGAGATGAAGGCATGCCAACATTATTCGGCACAGGTGGTTGTCCTTACTCAACGGACTCCCGCACCGGCTTACAATGTCGTGACCGACTCGCCCGTCCGCGCCGCCTTACAACACCATGGACGACTCGCTCATCTGCCCTCATGGCGGTTCATGCGTCTGCACCAGCTTACAACGCCGCTGCCGACTCTCCCCATCCGCACCGGCTTACAACGCCGTGACCGGCTCATCTTTCTGCTCCTACGGTGATTCACCCGTGATGGATTTCAGTGATCATCAACTCCGCGGTGAATAGTTCCCGGCCTAACATATCAGGTGAAATCCATCCAGCATATATTTTATATTGTTTTCTTTAAAAGAGCAATTATTCTGGCTTGTAAGTTCTCCAATGCAGGACATGGTTATTATAACATTGCGTTGTCGAAGGACCCATGCCGGTTTATATCACGGTCAAATATGGAGAATCTCAAGCCAACTCCTCGAGTAATCTTAAGACTAGGGGGCTACAATGACATGACTCGGGCTCCGGGTCATTGGAGGGAATGATAACCCGGTTCCGGAGGACACCGCCATATTAATGAAAATTTAAAGACCGTCAGAAAATTGGCGGTTCAAAATAAAGATTACAGTTTAAAATCTGATTCAAGAGACATCTCTCTTCCGCAAAGCTTTGAAGTTCTCAAATCCGGTTCAAACATCTGGCTCAAGGTAAATTTGTCTCTTACAAAGCTTTTAAGCTCTCAAATCCGGTTCAAACATCTGGCTCAAGGACAATCTGTCTCCCACAAAGTTTTGAAGCTATCAAATCTGGTTTAAAGTTCCGGTTCAAAAAGAATTAATCTCTCGCAAGATTTGAGTTCTCAGAAAAATTAAAGGCTACCAAAGAGAACTTGCTGCCATGATGCGCGGTTCAAACATGGGTATCCTACCTTATTATGGTCACTTGGGGGCTTCCTGCTCATCGAGCATAGCTGTCGGTACCCTCCTGATCGGCGTGATGCCAAAATTTATATGGTCACTTGGGGGCTTCCTATTCAAACATAGGTCGTATTTGAACCAAAGAGAACATAGCTGTCGGTACCCTCTTGATCGGCACACTGCCAAACTCACTAGGGGGCTTCTTGATCGTATTCGAATAATAGCTTAACCCCTTTTGTGTCGAACTTGGATCGTATTCGATTCAGGGTCGTAAAAACCTTTGAAGGTCATTTGGGGGCTTCCTGTTCAAACATAGGTCGTATTTGAACCAAAGAGAACATAGCTGTCGGTACCCTTTTGATCGGCGTAATGCCAAAGCCACTTGGGGCTACATGATCGTATTCGAATCCTAGCTTAACCCCTTTGGAATGGTTTACTAATCGTATTCTAATCAGAAACCTTGATTTTTATTTGGTTTAAGTTTTTGCAAACAATCTTTTGGGTTTTGATATTTTTTTCTCATATCTGAAGCATATAAGTATGGTTTCGTTTAAACCCGGCTTGGCTTTGGACGATAAGTCACCAGCATGTGACAATCATCATATATTTGGAAGTATTGGCTTCTAAGAATTGGGTTATCACCCTTACTGCTCAGGTCATGTAAACCAGCAATACAAATTAAATATCACAATGGTTATATGTGGGATATTATGATCCGCCCTGTGGTAAACCGCCAGGGGATCTTGTGATTTACTTATGTGCAGGATAAGACTACATTTGAGTAGTTACCCGCCCTGGCTTTTGACGTTTAGTCGCCAGGGCATATGTTGTTTAAACTCTGTGCAGGATTACAGAGCTATGATTTACATAAAGGATTAAGTTCCAGCCCATCATCAAAGATTGAAATTGGTGTCCCAAAAGGGTTATCAATTCTTGATTTTCTCAAAGGCTATAAGCTGCCGGGTTATAAAAATTCCGGCTTACAATGGAGGCATATTAAATCGCCATCGGCCAAGAGCTACCGGGTATTTAAACTCCGGATTTACTTGTCAACAGATAAGGTATTCAAAGTCGCTTTGGCGCAAAGGCTATTATTTTACCAATGGATATGATTTCTTCTACAATGAAAGGAATAGTCCCAAGTCGTTGCAGGATTACGACTCGGCACTTGGGGGCTACATTATTCAGTTTGTGATCACATCAAATATGCAAGTCCCATGTCACTGCCAGCATGCACCATGGTACTTGGGGGCTAATGCAAAGACAATTTTACTGGCCTTATTGAAGACCCGACTCTTGGGGGCTACCAATTGCTCCTGTCAACAATTCAAGGTACACAAGTTTTATTCCATTATATTGAAGGGTCCACTGCTCAGTTGGTAAAGCACAAAGCTCTTAACCTTGTGGACGTGGGTTCAAGCCCCATGATGGGAGTTACATCATATGATGTTCTTTTCAAAAGAAGTATATATAAAGTCCCAGCTCAATATTATCTTACTAAGCCAGCCCTTGGGGGCTACACGTTGTTGTTCAAGTCTATATGATCATATTTATAAAGTCCCTACTCATTATTGCATAATGACCCGGCCCTTGGGGGCTACACTGGTTATAGTTTTTTATGAGTATAAGGCAATTACAAGTCCCAGGTTGCTGCAAGCATGACAACCCGACACTTGGGGGCTACATATATGGAGTATTTAGTCTTTACTAGTGACTAAGATGAACAACATGGATTTCTTCAAAGTGGCAGTATTTATATTGAAGCAAGTCTTAAGTCATCACTTTGTTTCTGCTCAAGACATGGGGGCTACAGGTAATATGGATATAAGGGAGAAAAAATCTTCAAATTCTTAGTTTTGAGTAAATCAGATTGACTCGGCGTCACCAATAACTATGACCCGGCGTCGACAACAATTATGACCCAGTGCTATCAATATTTACAAACCGGATATTTTGGCAATGATAAACCGGCAAGTTCTACAAGCCGGTTGAAAGTTAGATGAGTTTTTTCAAGACCAATATTTTTTAAACCGGCGCTTTGGAAGCCGATTCAAGTGGATTATTTATTACAATATTTCTCTATAAGATACCAATGTCTGCAAATTGGCTCTGAAGCTGGCCTATTGACCCGGATTTCTCAAAAGAAGTATCTGGATTTTTGCATTGGCAAGGTTTGGACATATCTGTTAAAAGAGATTTGCTATAAGATCTTTGAGTATGCATCCAGGAGGAAATGACAAGGACTTAAAGATGATCAGGTGCTGGTTCAGGAAAATATTTAACCCAAAGCACAACCTATCAAGTTTGTTCTTGTGTTTATTTTACAGGATCAGTTTAACATGGATAAATCCAAATTAAACTGGGGGCTAATGTCGGGGATATACCCCGCGGTATGACCTGGCCGGAATCATGACCTGGCCGGGCTTGGCGACTCACCAGAGACCTGGCTGGAGCTTTGCAACTCACTGGCGATCCGCCCAGACATGGCGGTTTACATGTAACCCGCCGGGACATTGTGACTCACTGGAGAACCGGCGGGCGGGTCAGAGAGAAGACTGGGCCCAAGGCCCAGAATGCCGGCTCATGTTATGGTGGGCCGGTTTACGAGGAAAGGCATAAGGAGTTTTCCCTTAAGGGGGCAGACTAGGATTCCACTTGTAATAGACTAATCCTAATCCTAATAGGACTCCACACGTAACCCGCCCCTTCAACTTATATAAGGAGGGGCAGGGCACCCCAAGGGGGACAAGCAATAAGAAAATAATCTCTAGGGCTAGACACAAAGAGCCGACTTACCGGCGACTCCCTCATGATCATAATGAGACCTAGCCACAAACAACATGTAGGGTTATTACCGGATGATGTTTCCCAGGGCCCGAAGCTGCCTAAACCCTTGTCTCGTGGTGTGTCTCTTTTTCTTCTTTTTCGACCTCCGGCTCATTTTCTTGGCGTTTATGGTGGCGGCTTTCGCTTTCTTGGCAGCCTCATGGTCATACTTAACTTTCCAGAAGTCAGAGTTGGCCTGCAGACAGGTAAAAACAAGATAAAGAGCCAGGCAAGTATTAAAACAATACGGCTAGGAAAATACAAAGGAGAGAAATAACGACATCCTTACTTATGGCACCGGGTTAAGCTGGCAGAAGGGGTTTAACTCGACGACACTACAATCTTTGTATTTCCCGTTCACCAGAAGAGTTGACATTGAGACAATATCTTCTTCTGTCAATTGAACGGGGCTGTGACGAAGAGAGTCATCCCGGCCACCACCATACTCATACATCAGCTTTGACCGGCGGCTCAAAGGGATGACCCGCCATGAGATCCAGCAGCGGGTCAGATAAACTCCAGTTAACCCGTTCCCCAACAGAGCATTGATCCTTTTGATGGATGGTATCAGCCTCTTGTGTTCAGCGACAGTAAGCTTATCAGGAAGCGCAAACTTGGAGTCAAGACGATCGGGGCGATAACCCAGCAGTGGCTTCTCGTTTGCTGGTGAAGTGTCCTGGCAATAGAACCAAGTCTGGTTCCAGTCCTTTGGGTGACTTGGTAAGACAATGAGGGGGAATACGGCACCCTGCCGACGCTGAACTGATATGCCTCCAAGCTCTAAGCTAAGACCGTTCGTGCACTCGTTCTGCCGGTTCAGATAAAAGTATTCTCTAAACAACTCCACGGTCGGCTCTTTTTTGAAGATATACTTCACAGAGTACTTGGAAGTTACAGATGTTAGATATGGAATTAGGCCCGATATCTTGAGGATGGAGCTTCAAAAAGTGGAGGACCTCTCTGAAGAACTTTGAGTTAGGCGGTGAGAAGCCACGGTTCATGTGGTCAGTGAAAACGATCACTTCGTCGTCTCTTGGATTGGGCCGTTCTTCTCCCGAGTCAGGGGCACGGTAAGACATGACGGTTTTCGCTGGTAGAAATCCTATAGTGAAGAACTCTTTTAAACGTTCCTCAGTTACGGTTGAGGGAACCCAGTTACAGATGGTTGGTGCTTTGGACGACATGATGTGCAATGAAGAACTGAAAAGAAAAGCAACATGCTGGTTCAGTTTAAATGGTGAGATTGACAGTTAAGTGATGAAGATGCAAACAAGTAATGGCGGCTTAGTTGAGGGCTAATGACATATAAGGAAAATTAAGCCGGCATGATAAGCCGCCATGACTACAGATATTTGAAGAAGGCAATTTCAGCTAAGTGTTGAGACAAACAAGTTTCCTACATTGCTTGATATTATTTCGGATCAAATGTCTATTCAAAATGGAAAAAAATTCTAGACCTAAAAAGTTCAGTACAGAGAAGTTGGTAAGTTCTAAAAGCAGCCTTTGAATCTGAAAAAGGGATTTATGGATCAAGAAGAGGTACAAAAATACTACCGCACGAATATCAAGGAAGAGCCGAATAATGGTTATCCAGCTACATAGGCGCCTCGATTCTCGGGAGACATTAAAGATAAAAGATCCGTTGGGAGATGACTTCATGAAAGTTTTTTGCGTTTTCAAAAGATGACGTCATGGCGGGTTACAACAACTTCAGCGAAGATAAGAAGTTGAATTTTTGTCTAAGTATTGAAGATTGACCAAGAACGAAGTTCAAAGTCAACCTGGGCCTAATGTTGGGGATATTACTATCAGTATGACCCGCCCAGGAGGGGCCGGGTCAGACCCAATGGCGGGTTACATAAGAAGCCTAGTGAACATTCAAGATGATAGTTTATTAAACCTTATAGAAGGCCCAAAGGCCTGGGGCGGCTTAAGGCCCGATATTGTAAACCGCCGTATGTAAGGAAAGACTTGTAAAGAAAGGCATGTAAAGCAAGTCACCGAGACGGACATGATTATGAGCCGGCCGGGACCTTGTAGGCCACCAGGCGTCAACCCATGTATATAAGGGGACGACCCGGTGGCGACTTAGGGCAAGAAACAACAAGTCGATAACCAAGCCGGCAAGTTGAGCCTCTTGGTAATCGAAGCCCCAACAATACCAATCCCAACTAGACGTAGGCTTTTACCTTCATCGTAAGGGGCCGAACTAGTATAAAACCCTCTCGTGTCCTTTGTCCTGATTAACCTCTTTAAGCTTCCTAGTGCGATGGCCCTACGACTAAGTCCTTGTTCTAGGATGTCTGCCGTGACAATTCCACGACACTCGGCCTTATGCCTGGTGTTTTGTTCCACTCTTGCCGCCCTAGTTTCCGCCATACTGTCGGTGTACAAAAAGAGGGGTACACTTTTTGTACCCCTATAACTGTGCACGGGCAGTCTGAGCCGCGGGCACCACCACACCAAGCAAGGCAAGGGAGGTGAGCCAGGGTAAGACCGAAACTCAAGAGAACTACGACGCCAAGACCAAGACCACAAAGAACAAAGAGGACGAAGCGGACTCCCCCGGCAAGATCCTTGCCGGGAGACAGTTCTAGCAGCCCCGGCAAGACCCTTGCCGCGGTGACTCGTCCCGCGCCTACGGAGCGAATCACCCTTGAGTCCACTGCCCCCAAAGGGCAAGGATTCGGGAGACATCCCCGTGGCGACATACAGATCTTTGTGAAGATGTTCAAGACCGGATACGCACTAAGGAGACGACAACCCTTGGCGGGATCCCGGCCGTGGAAGACCACAAGGCCCCTGGCAAGCGCCTTGCCGGGGATGACAGCAGGCGCCTCGGCAAGGCCCTTGCCGAGGACACCCGTAGGGCCACCGTCAGGCCCACGCCGACTGAGCCTCCACCACTGCATGCATGCATCTGCCGACCCAACCAGTTGGGCAGGCACCGGCGTGGCGGCATGCAGATCTTCGTGAAGACCCACCACTTCGCCACCTCAGCTGCCTGCCTACCTACGTGGCATCGCAGGCGTCGCTGGCCAGGGCGCGTGTCGACACAAGAAGGAGCGGCGACGACGGACGAGGCAGATCTCTCGCCCGTCCCCGATAAAGCAAGGACACCTAAGCAAGACACATTAAATGCGTCTTGTCATGTAATGCGAGGGATAACCTCGCATCACTGTTCCCTTTCCACCTCCTGTGTGCCACTTTGGCCACCCCTTTTCCTATAAAAGGAGGCCCGAGGCGACCAGGAGAGGGATTCGGCTACTTGGAGCTCCTCACGCCCCATAGCTAGCTCAAGAACACAAATACACAATCCACCAAAGCAGGAGTAGGGTTTTACGCATCCTTGCGGCCCGAACCTGGATAAACGAACCGTGTGCTACCTGCTTGATCCGCTCTTCTCACGACCCCGCGCCCCGCTAACCGTAGTAGGGATTCTCGTGATCCCATAGGTGTCGTTCCCACCGACACATACCGGTGTTATGTTCCTTGATTTTGCGTTCCTTACGCGGTTGGGTTATAATGGGAACCCCTTGACAGTTCGCCTTGAATAAAACTCCTCTAGCAAGGCCCAACCTTGGTTTTACATTTGCACTAACAACCTAGCCTTTTTCCCTTGGGTTTCCGGAGCCCAAGGGTCATCTTTATTTTAACCCCCCCAGGCCAGTGCTCCTCTAAGTGTTGGTCCAAACTAAAGTCCTTTGCAGCGCCCCCTCAGGGAAACTCGAGGTTTGGTTTTAGCTGTACGGAGCGCTTATCCGGTGTGCCCTGAGAACGAGAGTGTGCAGTTCCTATCGGGATTTGTCGGCACATCCGGGCGGCTTTGCTGGTCTTGTTTTACCATTGTGAAAATGTCTTGTAACCGGGATTCCGAGTCTGATCGGGTCTTCCTGGGAGAAGGAATATCCTTCGTTGACCGTGAGAGCTTGTGGTGGGCTAAGTTGGGACACCGTGCAGGGTTTTAAACTTTCGAGAGTCGTGCCCGCGGTTATGGGCAGATGGGAATTTGTTAATGTCCGGTTGTAGAGAACTTGACACTTGACTTAATTAAAATGCATCAACCGCGTGTGTAGCCGTGATGGTCTCTTTCCGGCGGAGTCCGGGAAGTGAACACGGTTCTTGTGTTATGCTTGAACGTAAGTAGTTTCAGGATCACTTCTTGATCATTTCTAGTTCACGACCATGCTTTTGCTTCTCTTCTCGCTCTCATTTGCGTAAGTTGGCCACCATATATGCTAGTGCTTGCTGCAGCTCCACCTCACTACCTTTTTCCTACCCTTAAGCTTAAATAGTCTTGATCGCGAGGGTGTGAGATTGCTGAGTCCCCGTGACTCACAGATTACTTCCAAAACCAGTTGTAGGTGCCGTTGATACCAGTGCAGGTGACGCAACCCAGCTCGAGTGGGAGCTCAATGAAGATCGTGTTCGTTGAGTTGTTTCGTTCCAGATGATCAGTAGTGGAGCCCAGTCGGGGCTATCGGGGATCTTTTGCATTAGGGGTTGCCTTTATTTATTTGGTTCCGTAGTCGGACCTTGATTGTATTCTGGATTATTTAATGATATTTATGTTGTTTGAAGTGGCGATTGTAAGCCAACTCTTTATCCCTTTCTTATTCAGTACATGGGATGTGTAAAGATTACCCCTCTTGCGACATGCCTACAATGCGGTTATGCCTCTAAGTCGTGCTCCGACACGTGGGAGATATAGCCACATCGTGGGTGTTACATCGTCCCCGACCACCGCTCATCAGGAAGGCATTCAAAGAACACCTCATGCTTCAAATTTGTCACACAACGGTTACCATACGTGCATGCTACGGGACCTGCCAACCTTAACACAAGTATTTCTCAATTTCACAGTTACTCAACTAGCACAACTCTAATATCACCACCTTTATATCTCAAAACAATTATCAAGTATCAAACTATTCAATGCACTCTATATGAAAATTTTATTATACCCATCTTGAATGTCCATCATATTAGGACTAATTTCATAACCAAAGCAAATTACCATGCTGTTCTAAAAGACTCTCAAAATAATATAATTTAAGCATGAGAGATCAATAATTTTTATAAAATAAAACCACCACCGTGCTCTAAAAAGATATAAGCGAAGCACTGGAGCAAAATTATCTAGCTCAAAAGATATAAGTGAAGCACGTAGAGCATTCTAATAAATTTTGATTCATGTGTGTCTCTCCCAAAAGGTGTGTACAGCAGGGATGATTGTGGTAAACTAAAAAGCAAAGACTCAAATCATACAATACGCTCCAAGCGAAACACATATCATGTGGTGAATAAAAATATAGCCTCAAGTAAAGTTACCAATAGACGAAGACGAAAGAGGGGATGCCTTCCGGGGCATCCCCAAGATTAGGCTTATGGTTGTCCTTGAAATTTACCTTGGGGTGCCTTGGGCATCCCCTAGATTAGGCTCTTTCCACTCCTTGTTCCAAAATCCATCAAATCTTTACCCAAAAACTTGAAAACTTCACAACACAAAACTCAACAAAAAAATCTCATGAGCTTCGTTAGTATAAGAAAGCAAACCACCATTATAATGTACCATAATTAACTCATTATTTATTTATATTGGTGTTAAACCTACTGTATTCCAACTTCTCTATGGTTCATACCCCCCGATACTAGCCATAGCTTCATCAAAATAGGCAAACAACACACGAAAAACAGAATCTGTCAAAACAGAACAGTCTGTAGCAATCTGGAGGTTTCTAATACTTTCGTAACCCCAAAAATTCTGAAAAATTAGGACGACCTAAATAATTTGTATATTGATCTACCACATTTGGAATTGCTATTTTATTGCTCTCTGGTAAAAAATGAAAATTATTTTTGTGAGCGCATACTTTCTGTTTTTTTCCAGCAAGATCAAACAACAATCACCCAAGAAGATCCTAAATGCTTTACTTGGCACAAACACTAATTAAAACATAAAAACACAATCATAATAGAGGCTAGATAAATTATTTATTACTAAACAGGAACAAAAAGTAAAAAACAAAAATAAAATTGTGTTGCCTCCCAACAAGCGCCATCGTTTAACGCCACTAGCTAGGCATAAAAGAAAGAATAGATCTAGGTATTGTCATCTTTGGTATGCAATCCATAAGTGGCTCTCATAATTGATTCATAAGGCAGTTTAATTTCCTTTTTAGGAAAGTGTTCCATGCCTTTCCTTAACAGAAATTGGAATCTAATATTTCCTTCTTTCATGTCAATAATTGCACCAATAGTTCTAAGGAAAGGTCTAACAAGAATAACATGACATGTATGATTGCAATCTATATCAACAACGATGAACTCTACGGGCACATAATTCCTATTTGCAACAATAAGAACATCATTAATCATTCCCATAGGTTTCTTAATGGTGGGATCCGCAAGGTGCAAATTTAAAGAACGATCATCAAAATCGCGGAAACATAACACATCACACAAAGTTTTTGGAATCGTGGAAACACTAGCACCCAAATAACACAAAACATAGCATTCATAATCTTTAATCTTAATTTTAATAGTAGGTTCCCACTCATCATAAAGTTTTCTAGGAATAGAAACTTCTAGTTCAAGCTTTTCTTCATAGGATTGCATTAAAGCATCAACGATATGTTTAGTAAAAGCTTTATTTTGATCATAACCATGAGGAGAATTTAATACGGATTGCAACAAGGAAATACAATCTATCAAAGAGAAATTATCATAATTAAATTCCTTGAAATCCAAAATAGTGGGTTCATTGCTATGTAAAGTTTTGACCTCTTCAGTCCCACTTTTAGCATCAAGATCTAAAAACTCTGAATCATTGGGATGCCTTTTAACTAAAGTTGACTCATCTCCAGTCCCATCTTTATCAAGATTCATATTGGAAAGCAAAGATTTAATAGGAGACACATAAATCACTTTTAGATCTTCATCATTATTATCATGAAAACTAGAAGAACACACTTTCACAAAGCAATCTTTTTAGCACACATCCTAGTGATTCTTTCTTTGCACTCATCAATGGAAGTGCTCATGGCTTTGATAGACTCATTGATATCATGCTTGGGTGGAATAGATCTAAGTTTCAAAGAATCAACATCAAGAGAAATTCTATTCACGTTCCTAGCCAACTCATCAATCTTAAGCAATTTTTCTTCAACCAAAGCATTGAAATTCTTTTGCGAACTCATAAATTCTTTAACACTAGTCTCATAATCAGAGGGAAACTTATTAAAATTTCCATAAGAGTTGTTGTAGGAATTACCATAATTATTAGAGGAATTATTAGGAAACGGCCTAGAATTAAAATTTCCTCTATACGCGTTGTTACCAAAATTATTCCTACAAACAAAATTCACATCCATAGATTCATTATTATTCTCAATCAAAGTGGACAAAGGCATATCATTAGGATCAGAAGAAACACTCTTATTAGCAAACAATTTCATAAGTTCATCCATATTTCCACTCAAAACATTAATCTCTTCAATCGCATGAACCTTTTTACTAGTGGATCTTTCGGTGTGCCATTGAGAATAATTAACCATAATATTATCTAGGAGTTTAGTAGCTTCTCCTAAAATGATTTCCATAAAAGTGCCTCCTGCGGCCGAATCTAAAAGATTTCTAGAAGCAAAATTCAATTCAGCATATTTTTTTTGTATAATCATCCATAAATTCAAACCATGTGTTGGGCAATTATGTATCATTAATTTCATCCTCTCCCAAGCTTGTGCAACATGCTCATGATCAAGTTGCTTAAAATTCATAATATCGTTTCTAAGAGAGATGATCTTAGCGAGAGGAAAATACTTAGAGATAAAAGCATCTTTGCAGTTATTCCATGAATCAATACTATTTTTAGGAAAATAAGAGAACCAAGTTTTAGCACGATCTCTAAGAGAAACCGGAAATAACTTCAATTTAAAATATCATTACCCACATCTTTCTTCTTTTTCATATCACACAAATCAACAAAGTTGTTTTGATGGGTAGCGGCATCTTCAGTAGGAAGGCCAGAAAATTGATCTTTCAAGACAAGATTCAACAAATCAACATTAATTTCACAAGATGCAGCATCGGTAATAGGAGCAATCGGAGTGCTAATAAAATCATTGTTGTTGGTATTGGAAAAGTCACATAATTTAGTACTGTCTTGAGCGATCATGACAAACAATCAATCCAACACACTATCACACAAGAAGCGAGCGAAAAGAGGCGAACGAAAAAGGGGCGAATAAAATGGCAAAGGTGAAGTGGGGGAGAGGAAAATGAGAGGCAAATGACAAATAATGTAATGCGAGGGAGAAGAGTTTGTGATGGGTACTTGGTATGTCTTGACTTGAGCGTAGATCTCCCCGGCAACGGCGCCAGAAATCCTTCTTGCTACCTCTTGAGCATGTGTAGGTTTTCCCTTGAAGAGGAAAGGGTGATGCAACATAGTAGCGTAAGTATTTCCCTCAGTTTTTGAGAACCAAGGTATCAATCCAGTAGGAGATAACACGCAAGTCACCTAGTACATGCACAAACAATCAAGAACCTTGCAACCAACGCGATAAAGGGGTTGTCAATCCCTTCACGGCCACTTGCAAAAGTG
This sequence comes from Triticum urartu, assembly GCF_003073215.2. Taxonomy (NCBI): domain Eukaryota; kingdom Viridiplantae; phylum Streptophyta; class Magnoliopsida; order Poales; family Poaceae; genus Triticum; species Triticum urartu. Next base: position 239,955,346 of record NC_053026.1, read on the forward strand.
AGATCTGATAAAGATAATAAGATAAATATTTTTGGTATTTTTGTTGTATAGATTGAAAAGTAAAGATTGCAAAATAAATAGTAAACTAGAATTATAGATCGGAAACTTATATGATGTAAAGTAGACCCGGGGCCATACGGTCACTTGCGAAAGTGAGATCTGATATAGATAATGCGATAAATATTTTTGGTATTTTTGTTGTATAGATTGGAAAGTAAAAGATTGCAAAATAGTAAACGAGATGTGATAATAAAAGAGATGCAATATAATGATAAAGCCACCCCGGGGCCATATGTTTCACTAGTGGCTTCTCTCATGATACCAAGTATACGGTGGGTGAACAAATTACTGCCGAGCAATTGATAGAAGAGCGCATAGTTATGAGGATATCTAGGCAATGATTATGAAATATAGGCATCACGTCCATGTTAAGTAGACCGAAATGATTCTGCATCTACTACTATTACTCCACACATCGACCGATATCCAGCATGCATCTAGAGTATTAAGTTCATAGGAGCAGAGTATTGCTTTAGGCAAGATGACATGATGTAGAGGAATAAACTCAAGCAATATGATATAAACCCCATCTTTTTATCCTCGATGGCAACAATACAATACGTGCCTTGCTGCCCTACTGTCACTGGGAAAGGACACCGCAAGATAGAACCCAAAGCTATGCACTTCTCCCATTGCCAGAAAGATCAATCTATTAGGCCAAATTAAAACGATAATTTGAAGAGACTTGCAAAGATATCAAATCATGCATATAAGAATTCAGAGAAGAACCAAATATTATTCATAGATAAGCTTGATCATAAATCCACAATTCATCGGATCTCGGCAAACACACCGCAAAAAAGTATTACATCGAATAGCTCTCTAAGAACATTGAGGAGAAATTTGTATTGAGAACCAAAGAGAGAGAAGAAGCCATCTAGCTAATAACTATGGACACAAAGGTCTGTGGTAAACTACTCACACATCATCGGAGAGGCTATGGTGTTGATGTAGAACCCATCCGTGATCGAATCCCCCTCTGGCAGATTGCCGGAAAAGGCCCCATATGGGATCTCACGGGTACGGAAGGTTGCGGCGTTGGAAAAGTGGTTTCGTGGCTCTCCTGGATGTTTTTATGGTATAAGAGTATATATATAGGCGAAAGAAGTACGTCGGTGGAGCTCCATGGGGCCCACGAGGGTGGGGGGCGCGCCGACCCCCTGGGCGCGCCCTCCTTCCTCGTGGAAGCTTCGCGGAGTTCCAGACTTCAACTCCAAGTCTCCTGGTTTGCGTTTGTTCCAAGAAAGATCCTCGCGAAGGTTTCATTCCGTTTGGATTCCGTTTGATATTCCTTTTCTATGAAACACTAAAATAGGCAAAAAAACAGAAACTGGCACTGGGCCTCCGGTTAATAGGTTAGTCACAAAAATAATATAAAAGTCCATATTAAAGCCCATTAAACATACAAGACAGATAATATAATAGCATGGAACAATCAAAATTTATAGATACGTTGGAGATGCATCAAGCCACCATTCAGAGTTTGATTGCCTTTGCCAAGGTTGGGGGCTCACAGCGAGCTGGCCCGCCATGGCCTCCCCAGACGACGACGACGGCTCGTGTTGCTGGCCATGCGGAAGGGGCCACCCTCACAGTGCAGTCCCCACCATGCAATCAGCATGGGAGCAGCTAAATAAAGAACCCGATGACGTCTCGATGGCCTCTTCCGACCCTCGAGCACATTGATACGTCCATTTTGCATCATGCTTTTATATCAATATTTATTGCATTATGGGCTGTTATTTCACATTATGTCACAATACTTATGGCTATTCTCTCTTATTTTACAAGGTTTACATAAGGAGGGAGAATGCCGGCAGCTGGAATTCTGGGCTGGAAAAGGAGCAAATATTAGAGACCTATTCTGCACAACTCCAAAAGTCCTGAAACTCCACGGAATACCTTATAATAAATAATGAAAAATACTCGCCAAAGATGAAGACCAGGGGGCCCACACCCTTCTCACGAGGGTGGGGGGCGCCCCCCTAGGGCGCGCCCCCTACCTCGTGGGCCCCCTGGTGGCTCTCCGATGACCATCTTCTCCTATATGAAGTCTTTCATCGAGAAAAAAATAAGAAGCAACCTTTCGGGACGAAACTCCGCCGCCACGAGGCGGAACCTTGGCAGATCCAATCTAGAGCTCCGGAAGAGCTGTTCTGCCGGGGAAACTTCCCTACCGGAGGGGGAAATCATCGCCATCGTCATCACCAACGCTCCTCTCATCGGGAGAGGGCAATCTCCATCAACATCTTCATCAGCACCATCTCATCTCAAAACCCTAGTTCATCTCTTGTATTCGATTCTTGTCTTCAAGTCCGGGATTGGTGCTAGTAGGTTGCTAGTAGTGTTAATTACTCCTTGTAGTTGATGCTAGTTGGTTTAATTGGTGGAAGATCATATGTTCAGATCCTTTATGCATATTAATACCCCTCTGATTATGAACATGCTTATGCTTTGTGAGTAGTTAAGTTTGTTCCTGAGGACAAGGGAGAAGTCTTGCTATTAGTAGTCATGTGAATTTGGTATTCGTTCGATATTTTGATGAGATGTATGTTGTCTAGCCTCTAGTGGTGTTATGTGAACGTCGACTACATAACACTTCACCATTATTTGGGCCTAGAGGAAGGCATTGGGAAGTAATAAGTAGATGATGGGTTGCTAGAGTGACAGCAGCTTAAACCCTAGTTTATGCGTTGCTTCGTAAGGGGCTGATTTGGATCCATATGTTTCATGCTATGGTTAGGTTTACCTTAATACTTTTGTTGTAGTTGGGGATGCTTGCAATAGAGGTTAATCATAAGTGGGATGCTTGTTCAAGTAAGAACAGCACCCAAGCACCGGTCCACCCACATGTCAAATTATCAAAGTACCGAAGGCGAATCATATGAACGTGATGAAAACTAGCTTGACGATATTCCCATGTGTCCTCGGGAGCGCTTTTCCTTATATAAGATTTTGTCCAGGCTTGTCCTTTGCTACAAAAAGGATTGGGCCACCTTGCTGCACTTTATTTACTTTTGTTATTTGTTGCTCATTACAAATTATCTTATCATAAAACTATCTGTTACCACTTATTTCAGTACTTGCAGAGAATACCTTGCTGAAAACCGTTTATCATTTCCTTCTGCTCCACATTGGGTTCGACACCCTTACTTATCGAAAGGACTATGATAGATCCCCTATACTTGTGGGTCATCACACGTCAAGGCCAACGGCGAGCCCCGGAGGACAGGCGGAGAGAAGGCGCGTGCGTCGTAGTCGAGTGACGCCAGGACAACCACTGCTGGACCGGTGGGTGTGATGGTCCCGATGTTGATGTGCCCACGCTCAAAGATGGCAGGTGCCTGCCTTTAGAGTTTGGGTGCCCTGCCTTCACTCATGAGCTGCGGCACCTCCGTTGGCCATCTGCTCGCACGTTCAAGCCAGAGATACCCGAGAAGTATGATGGGAGACTGAACCCGGCAGAGTTCTTGAGCATCTACACCATTGATGTTCAAGGTGCCGGGGGAAGAGATTAGAAGGTGTTCGCCAATTACTTCCCTTTGGCACTCAAGTCAAATGTGAGGTCTTGGCTGATGCACCTGCCGGAGAACTACATTTCGACCTGGGCGGACCTGTGCAATGAGTTCATTGGTGCCTTCACGGGCGGCCATCAAGAGCTAGGGCAGCCCAGCGACTTGCAGCTTTTCCAACAGAAAGAAGGAGAGACTCTACACAAGTACTTGCAGAGATTCAGTCGAGTCCCAGATATCCACCCGACAGCTGTGATAGCTGTGTTCTAGTCCAATGTACGCAACCGGAGGATACGCTCCAAGATGAACATTCGGTTTCCCTATACTGTGAAGGAGCTTTACACCTTGGTGGACAAATGTGCTCATGTGGAGGAAGGGAGGAAGCTCCTTGGAGAGGAAGATTGCGTCGACATCGACTCAGAGGATGAGGACGAGTCTACCAGTCAGAATGAGAAGAACAAGAAGTGAAACAAGAGGCGCAAGGATAAAGCACTGCTGATACTCGAGGGATCGGTCACGCCTAGTACGGACAAGAAGGCTAAGGCCGAAGCCCCCGGCAAGGAAGTTGCCACGTGCACTGACTGCCAGGAGGCTGCGGCTGCCGAGAAGGCTGGGAAGGGTGATGCGCTATACTGCAAGATTCATCGGACCAAGGGCCACGATCTGCAAGAGTGTAATCAGGTTGAGCAGCTCGTCAAGAAGCAGATGGCTGAATATGAAGTACATGATAAGTAAAAGGGTCAGAATGGCGTTGGCAGGAAGGGTCGAGGCGGTGAAGCAAATCGCCCCGGTAAGGCTCTTCGGAACCAAGGAAAACCCACCAGGGGCCGAGAGAAGGAGAATTGCAATGATGAGAGTGATGGAGGGGAGGAAGAGGAAACTAGTGAGGAGGAATTCTAGAAGGCTACTAACGCCCTGTACATTGATGGGGGTGCATCTCCGCATTCCTCTCACCGCCAGCTTAAACAGTGGGCATGTGAGGTCAATGTTGTGGAGCCAGTGGCAGAGTCACGGAAGCCGCTCAAATGGTCACACACGCCCATCATCTTTGATGAACAGGACCATCCAGACCGCACTACCACGGTGGGATGCTTGCCGTTGTTGGTCACACCAACGATCCGCAACCTCAAAGTCAAGAAGATGTTAGTTGATGGCGGGGCCAGGTTGAATCTGATTTCCGCAAAGGTTACCAGCAAGCTTCAGATACCAGAGGAAGAACTCAAAGTCATGGGCATGTTTCAAGGAATCACCCCGGTACACTACAAAGAAAAAAGACACCTCTGTGATGATACGTGTTTGTCACAGTAGGTCACATTTTCTCTCATGCATGTACATCCATGACAATTTTCTGACAGAATCAAGAGTCATACCTGTGCTGTCCTAGAAGTGTTCCATGACATTATCAAAATTATCATCACAGAAGTGTCCACTTCCATGACGATAAATGGCACGTCATGAAAGTGCTTTCGTCAAGGGTGACCGACACGTGGCATCCACCGTAACAGGTCGCCATTAAGCTATCGAGTCCGGTTTTGGATACAATAACCCGTTAACAGCCCGGACCAATGAGGATTTTCCACGTGTAAAATTCTCATTGTACGGAGGAAACACGTGTTGGCTCACCGCTGGGACAGATGTCATCCACTCATTGGACAGGAGGCGCCTATGATAGGTCGACACGTGGAACGACCCAATAGTGGCCCATTCCAGTGAAAAGGCCAGCCCAGTAAAAATTAGCAGGCTGGACCATATAAGGCCTACTTGCGTTGGGTCCATTTAAGACCATGGCCCATACGAGATGTGCCAATTCGGCCCGTCAACGGCCCGTTAAAGATTTGACACCATTGCATCCCATCTCCATTTCAAGCCCTTTAACTGCCCACTATATATTTGGGTTCAATATCGGCCCCATGTGATTTCGGCCTATTAACGGCCCATTCAAGAGATGGGATAATTTTCAAGATGTACATCTTTCGGCCTTTTAGCGACCCATTTAAGTGTTGGGCCAACTTCCAGCCCGATGTGTCTTTCAGCCTGTTGACGGCCATAAATGAGTTGGGCCATTTGTAGTCGGACCTTAGTTTTGTCCTTTTAGCGACCCATTTAAGTGTTGGGCCAATTCCCGGCCCGGTGTGTCTTTCAGCCTGTTGACGACCCATAAATGAGTTGGTCAATTTGTAGCCGGACCTGAGTTTTGGCCTTTTAACGACCCATGCTCTTCATGGTCCAATACCAACCTGGTTTCTCTTTTGGCCTGCTAAAGGGCCACAACACAGTTGGGCCATTTATAGTACGACTTGACTTTCGGCCTCTTAGCGGCCCATGCTCTTCATGGTCTAGTACAAGCCCGCTGTCTCTTTCAGCCTGCTAAAGGCCCACAGTATAGTTGGGCCATATGTAGCCCGACCTTAGTAATGGCCTGTTAACGGCCCGTGAAATCAAATGGGCCCACCTGTTGCTCGCTTCGATGTCGGCTTGTTAACGACCCGGGGGGTAAGAGGACCGACCATTAACTTTCGGCATGGTAACTGTGACGCCCCCGATTTGACCGTACACTAATCATACACGCAAACGTGTACGATCAAGATCAGGGACTCATAGGAAGATATCACAACACAACTCTACAAATAAAATAAGTCATACAAGCATCATATTACAAGCCAGGGGCCTCGAGGGCTCGAATACAAGAGCTCGATCATAGACAAGTCAGCAGAAGAAACAACATCTGAGTACAGACATAAGTTAAACAAGTTTGCCTTAATAAGGCTAGCACAAACTGGGATACAGATCGAAAGAGGCGCATGCCTCCTGCCTGGGATCCTCCTAAACTACTCCTCCTCGTCGTCAGCGGGCTGCACGTAGTAGTAGGCACCTCCCAAGTAGTAGTAGTAGTCGTCGACGGTGGCATCTGGCTCCTGGGCTCCAACGTCTGGTGGCAGCAATCGGGTATAGAAAGGGGGATAGGAGGGAGCAAAGCAACCGTGAGTACTCATCCAAAGTACTCGCAAGCAAGGAGCTACACTACATATGTATGCATTGGTATCAAATGGAATAAGGGTGTCATATGTGGACTGAACTGCAGAATGCCGGAATAAGAGGGGGATACCTAGTCCTATCGAAGACTACGCTTCTGGTAACCTCCATCTTGCAGCAGGAGAAGAGAGTAGATGGTAAATTCACCAAGTAACATCGCATAGCATAATCCTACCCGGTGATCCTCTCCTCATCGCCCTGTTAGAGAGCGACCACGGGTTGTATCTGGCACTTGGAAGGATGTGTCTTATTAAGTATTCGGTTCTAGTTGTCATAAGGTCAAGGTACAACTCCAAGTCGTCCTGTTACCGAAGATCACGACTATTCGAATATGTTAACTTCCCTACAGGGGTGCACCACATTTCCCAACACGCTCGATCCCCTTTGTCCGGACACACTTTTCTGGGTCATGCCCGGCCTCGGAAGATCAACACGTCGTAGCCCTAGCTAGGCACAATAGAGAGGTCAGCACGCCGGTCTAAATCCTATGGCGCAGGGGTCTGGGCCCATCGCCCATTGCACACCTGCACGTTGCGTACACGGCCGGTGAGCAGACCTAGCCTACCTTATACAAGAGCAGGCGTTCCAGTCCAACCCGGCACGCTCCGCTCAGTCGCTGACGTCACGAAGGCTTCGGCTAATACCATGACGTCGAGTGCCCATAACTGTCCCCGCATAGATGGTTAGTGCGTATAGGCCAGTAGCCAGACTCAGATCAAATACCAAGATCTCGTTAAGCGTGTTATTTTGAAGTAACCACGAACGCCGACCAGGGCCAGGCCCACCTCTCTCCTAGGTGATCTCAACCTTCCCTGTCGCTTCGCCACAAAGATCCACACAGAGGGCCGTCGGGAAAGTATGTCCTTCCAGCCCCTAATTCGTGAATCAACCGCAGGTACTCCTCGAGCCAACCCGACTTTAGTCATCACATGTATCATGTATAAAGTATATATTATATACCCGTGATCACCTCCCGAGTGATCACGACCCGATAGTATAGCATGGCAGACGGACAAGAATGTAGGGCCATTGATGATAAACTAGCATCCTATACTAAGCATGTAGGATTGCAGGTAAAGGTAACAACAGTAGTAGCAAGGACAGGCTATGCACTAGGATAGGATTAACGGAAAGCAGTAACATGCTACACTACTCTAATGCAAGGAGTATAGAGAAGAATAGGCGATATCTGGTGATCAGGGGGGGCTTGCCTGGTTGCTCTGGCAAGAGAGAGGTGTCGTCAACACCGTAGTCGTACTGGGTAGCAGCGGCGTCGGTCTCGGTGTCTAGCGAGAGAAGAGGGGGAAGAAACAATGAATATAATGCAAACAGATGCATAACAATGCATGACAAAGAAAAGTGTGATGCTAGGCGTGCCTAATCGCGATAGTAGGTGATACCGACGAAGGGGTGGGGGCATCCAGGAAAGTATTCCCGGTGTTCCACGTTTTCGGACAGATGAACCGGAGGGGGAAAGTTGCAAGTTCGATAGGTTAGGGGTGGGTGGCGGACGAACGGGCTGCGTATCCGGATTCGTCTCGTCGTTTTGAGCAACTTTCATGTACAAAGTTTTTCCATCCGAGTTACGGATTATTTTATATTAAAATTTAAAGATTAAAAATGATTTTCTAATTTAGGATTTAATTTAATTCGAAATTAAATTTGTATTTAAATGCTATGGGTACACAGGAAGTGTACCCAGATTGTGTCTAAGGGGCTGACCGGTGGGGCCCTGGTCAAATGTCCAGTCAGCGTTTGACTGGACCGTTGACTGGTCAAAAGGGGCCCATGGGACCCGCATGTCATTGACTGGGTTATCCCAGTCAGCGGTTTGGCTGGTCAATGGGACCCATGTGTCATTGGTACATGTTTTACTAAACAGCACTTGATTAACTAATCTGGTTGATTAGGTTATTAAGAGGTTAATTAAGTTAACTAATTAACTTACTAGCTAATTAATTAATTAATTAATTTAACAATATTTATTTATTTAATCTTTTTTTATGTTTTATTTTTGGGCGTGGGCCCCATCTGTCATAGGCACAGGAGGCGGTTAACGGGCACTGAGCACGCGGGTTTCGGGCGCCGCGGGCGTGGGGCATCGCCCGAATGGCCAGTCGTGCGAGGCTGGTCCAGGATGCGGGCGCGCGGCCAGGAGACGGAGCGTGGCCAGATGGGCGGGCCGTCGACAGGGAGGCGACGGCGAGCAGCGGTGGAGGCGGCGCGGCATGGCAGTAGCGGAAGGAGGCGGCGAGCGCAGTAGGATAGCGAGGCCAGGGGCCTCGTCGGGCGCGCAGAAGGCGCCGGTGGCCATGGCCTGGAGTCTGAGGAGGCAGCGGGGCGGGTAAGCGCGGCCTGGAGCTGGTGCGCGGCGCGCGGGTGCCGTGTGCGTGCACGGGATGAGGGATCCGCAGGGGGGGTGGAAGGCGCGGCCACGGCGCGTGCACGGGCAGGGGACGGCGCGGCGGAGCGAGTGCAGCAGCAGTAGTGGCTGCAACAGACGGCGACAAGGGTGCGCGGCGCGGGTGTGCGCGGGGCTCATTCGGGCGCCACTAGGTGGGTGTGGTGAGTGTCGGCGGTGACTAACGGTGGGAGATAGAGGAGAGAGGGGGGGGGGCTTGCTCACGTCCGTTGCAGGGGAACAGGCGGCGAGGCTCGATGGAGCCATCAGGGAGGAGGACGAGGAGGTCCGGCGTGGAGGAGATGAGGACGACGGGGCGGCGTCGGGGAGGCGGGCGCAGTCCGAGTGGGGAGGAGGACGGGGATGCGGTGAAGGAGGTTGGGAGCCGCGAGGAGGCCGGGGGGTGGCGGTGCTTGGCGCCGGCGGGCGGTGGCCTCTGGGGAGCGGCGGCTCGAGTGTCGGGCGCCGGTTCCACTGAGCATGCGTGCGTGCGGCGATGCGGGTGAGGGGACGAGGGGAACGGTGGTGGGGATCAAGTGGAGTGGGGGTAGGTGGAGTTAGGGTTTCGGGATTGGGGGTGGCCTAAGTAGGCCAGGGGTGGGCCGGCAGGCCACTCGGCCACACGGCCAACTGGGCCAAGGCCCAGTCGGGAGGGGGGGAGTAAGGTTGTTTTCCTTTATTTATCTTTGTTTTATTTTATATATTTGTGTTTTACTATTTTTATTTTAGTTTCCTTTTGAATTTGGTTTTATAAACTACACCACTGGTTCCTAATTTAGTTTTAATAAGTATGCCACTGCCCCATAAGTTTCGGGCAATAAAACAAATAGTTTAATATTTTATCAAATTGAAAAGGGTAGTTAGTTAAATGTTTTGCTGCTGTTTTAAATATTTTAGTGCACTTAAACCTTTTATAAAATGGTGGTTTCTTCACCAATATTTAATATGGATTATTTGGCTCACTCCGAACATTTTAGTTTTAATATTTGAAAACTTTTATTGTTTGCTTGATTTTGAACTTGAATTCGAACCGTTTTCGAACTAACGCGAGATTAGCAACAGTAATCGAGGTGACATGGCATCATTAGCAAAGGTTCACTGTAGCCTATTTAATCGGGCGTCACAATTATCCTCCACTACAAGAAATCTCGTCTCGAGATTTAGGAGGGGGGTAAGGGGGAAGGGATTGGGTTACGAAAATTCTAACGGATCTTCTCGGTCTTGGTTTCTCTTCTCGAAGAGGTCGATCCATGATGTCTTCATCTCTCTGCTTCGGTCATCATGATGAAGTCGGCATCCTTTCTTCGGGAACTCCATCGTACTTACGAAAGAATAAAGGGTGGCTATTCCAGAAGAACGGACCTCTGCAAGGTTAAATATCTGGTCGATAACATCGGGGAAGGTGGCGGAAAGAAACTCTCGAATTGAAACTTAAGAAAATATCGAGAGTAAGTAAGGAGGTGCCATGAGAAGTTTCCAATGGGCAGGCAATCATTGGATGGCCTAATCAAAAGGTGAAGGGGGTTAAGAGCAACGAGAAGAAGTATTGCTTCTGATATCAGAATAGATCAACAGGCAGGTGGCCCGTGAATTACATACAAAGTCAAGCACGAGGAATAACTTTGACAACAGGGTGTACCAGAGAATCAGGTTTCGATCCTGTGGAACTGTGGGTTATGGGCCCACCATGTGGTTAAAAGTAGAAAGGGGGCTGACATCTTGTACGATCACAATAGCAAGGCACATCAGAGGGTAGCCTACCAACTATGTTGGCAACAACATCTAGACCAAGGGCGAGGGACGAAGAGAACCACTTTTCCTGCTCGTTGAATGAGGCGGACCAATAGGCAAAGTTCTCGTCCATCAGCGGCTACCAGAATATCATCAACAATAGTAACAGGGTCTTGCTGACAGAATTGTACACCGAGGTGCTTACATAAGTAGTGAATCTTTACTGCTTAGGTTATATAGATCACAAGAAAGGTCAAACAAACCAATAAAAAGGAAAATGTGATCATCAGGTTAAACAGAACAATGGAAAGGAAAATGTGTTTAACCACATATTTCAGGGGTATATCCTTCCCAATGATAAGCAGAGCATGATATCCATGACAGGATATAATGTAGAAAACTCTTTGGGTAAGGGGAGAGAAATTTCATGACTTTACCCATACAACGGTGTTTGGATAATTGAGCAAGAAACATTTAGCATTGGGCTTCAAATGTTCTTGTTGAAAATCGGAGTACCACAGACATGCTTTGAGATAGCATTGACATGGTCTTCAAGCAAAGGTCGGACTTGGATATACAAAGGATTCATCAGGAACAACTTATAGAATAAGTCTCACAATTTCCTCATGGAAGAATGGTTAACCTTGCTAAGATGGAAACTATAACAAAAGGTCCTCCGGCTAGGTGTGCTAGGCATGATATCACCTTACCAGGTCATATAAAAGAGCAATGTTGTGACTCTTGGAAAATGTTCCAACCATCATATCTGACCGAGATTCAGATATGATCGGTGTCAAAATACCTCAGACACGGGATGCCTGAGAAAAAGGGTGCAGCACAATTGTCGAGACGACATTGTAAGATTCTTGGGAATTGAACTATGGAAGCGAGTTCCGAAACAAGAGTTCATCAATAAACCAAGAACAGGATGTGGAGGTGGCTGATTGACCCAGCGACAATTCATTGAGATTTTCAAAAGATGGATTTCCACACTTATGTGAACAAGGAGATAACATTTGTCAGATCAAATGATATAATGAGTATGCTCGAGGAAAACATAAACAGTTAAACATTGGTTGAAAGGTGCACCCGAAATATGGGCTTAGGTAGCACGATCAATGTTAGAATGGTGATTCGATAACAAATGGTCTAAGAATGAAATGTCTACCATTAACTTCAAAGTAATAGGGTTGCTAGAATTTTGAAGTCGCACAACATAGTTCAATTGTCGGTTTTCTGGTTAGAAACAACACAGGGACCAAGGAATGATCGGAGATGGCAGGAAGCATCACTTGTACCAAGAATGCATAAGAGGTGGAGAAACTCTCACGACATTATTGACATAAAAGATGGTAATACTCCAAGGTAAAGAAGAACAATTGTTGGACAACATGGATCTCAAGGTATAACACGAAACACGAACAAGTTTGTGTTGAACGGGAGGCAATAAAGTGGTCGATGATAATACAAATCATCGAGAGCAAGGATGGTATTTCTCTTCATGAATTCAATTGATATCCTGGAAGAGCTCAAAATGTTGATGATGATCACGACACAATTGTCGAGAGATTTCATGAAGAAGCAATCGAACAACGATGACATCAAGAAAAAGCAATGGTGAAGCGAAGGGTTATTGGAACCACGGATACGACACAAACTCGAAACCAAGCTTGCAGTTCAAGGCGAAATGATATGATGAGGAAGATCGACATAAGCTTAGCTCATCGTCGAAGTGGTGCTCCAAGAATAAGGACTAGGTAGCACAGTTAAAATCACCACGACAATGATATAGCCATACAGGCTAGGAATGGCGTGGTCGGGTACAAACTCATACCTAAAGAAGGTTATCAGGTGTCGTTGAACCGTAGTGCAGACTCGGTTCAGTTATCGTTGTCTTTGAGTGTTTAATAACTCAGAGCCCATGAAAAATTGTAATCAGTGAGAATGTAGTACTTGATGAATAACTCATAAGAAATTATACAGTTCCAAGATAATCTCGAGATAATAGGGGGTAATACTCGACGACAGATCAAAGTAGAGGTTGGGGTAGAGTATTGCTCTCCAGAAGACGAGTGCTTAAACTTGCACGAGAAATGGTATTTAAAGGAGAACATGGTCGGAACCACGATTGCAAAAGGCCGAATCCCAGATATAAGATGAACTTATAGCAAAGGAATAATTAATTTAAGAGAAGTTTTAATGATAAGATCTACATCATGTCCATGGGCATGAACACAAAGTTCAAGGTCAACTCCCACTTCTCCAATGCATAACCTTTCATTCACTTCTCACTTTCGAAGAAGTTGTAGTGTTGAAATTTTTATCTAGCAAAACACTAGAAGAGTATGACTCGTGAAAACTTTCGAGTTCACACATATTAAGGAAGGCATAGGTTCAACCCGTCAGGGTATCGTGGAAACATATACCACAAGCTTCAATAGTAAATAACACAAACTCGATAGTAGAGCATGCTTGAGAAAGCAGAGGATACAATTTACTAAAGGCATTATGTATCCGAGGAAAGGCTCACAAGCTTATTGAATATGAAGGACATTGTCGGATAAAATCCGACAAAGGGTCTGGTGGTCCACAAGGGATCTGATGTGAGTATCGGCACACAACCAGAGGAAGAAAGAATGCAAGGAGATCCGATTATAGAACAACTGATTAATTCAAATCTCAATTGCAAAGGAATTATGATTTCCAAATCAAGGGATTAGAAGCAAACGCTCTGATTAAGAATGGATAAGTTGAATAGACTAAGGGGTACATTCAATGACAACTTGATTGGTCGAGGACCAGCTCATGTTCAAAATGACGTCTGAGCCGGAATGATGAATTCTAGGATCTGATTGAGGATTGCGAGCATTCGCAACATATCGAATCAAGTGACTCAAAATGATAGTGAAAGAGGATGTCAACGGAGATTAGTAGAAGTATGGACTTGACCATAATGCAGGAAGGCAGGGAAACCAAGAGCAATGGGCTGCTGAGGATCTTCAGAAAGTCGAATGGTATTTCGAGGACTTTGTAAAACACATGAACAACTGGGGATGAGCGGATACTCGACAAGCGCGAGGATTTATCCGTAGGGGTATTCCTGTGGTAAAGAACTGCAAGGCAGTAAGCTCAAGGGATTCTCGGGACAACAGAGAGTATTTCGGGACATCTTGTAAGAACAAGATCAACGGGGAATGATTGTATGAATGGCAAGTGTATGCAGTTTTCATAGGGGTTGACGATGGAAGGAAATCGCAAACGCGATGGCACAAAGACTCGAGAGAACATCGTAGAGTAACTTCGGAATCTTCTAGTGCAGCAGGCGATCATCTGAGGTGAGGGGCTCTCCGGGAGAAAGTACCTTCAAGAACCTAAAGTTAGTTTTGTTTTTAGCAAAACCATTTAACCCAAATAGAAGAGAGCTCAGAGTCCCAGAGTATAGGCTGGGGAATAAAAGATCCTAATACCACCCAATGGAAACATGGGCCTATAAGACACACAGCCATGTTAGTATAAAGTTTTTGCAATGTCTAGACTCGACTTCGGCCAAGGAGTGTGGAAGGGGGATTCCTACAGGGAGTCGGCTCTGATAGCAACTTGTGACGCCCCCGATTTGACCGTACACTAATCATACACGCAAACGTGTATGATCAAGATCAGGGACTCACGGGAAGATATCACAACACAACTCTACAAATAAAATAAGTCATAGAAGTATCATATTACAAGCCAGGGGACTCGAGGGCTCGAATACAAGAGCTCGATCATAGACGAGTCAGCGGAAGCAACAATATCTGAGTACAGACATAAGTTAAACAAGTTTGCCTTAAGAAGGCTAGCACAAACTGGGATACAGATCGAACGAGGCGCAGGCCTCCTGCTTGGGATCCTCCTAAACTACTCCTGGTCATCGTCAGCGGGCTGCACGTAGTAGTAGGCACCTCCCGAGTAGTAGTAGTTGTCATCGACGGTGGCGTCTGGCTCCTGGGCTCCAATGTCTGGTCGCATCAATTGGGTATAGAAAGGGGGAAAGGAGGGAGCAAAGCAACCATGAGTACTCATCCAAAGTACTCGCAAGCAAGGAGCTACACTACATATGTATGCATTGGTATCAAATGGAATAAGGGTGTCATATGTGGACTGAACTACAGAATGCCGGAATAAGAGCGGGATAGCTAGTCCTATCGAAGACTATGCTTCTGGTAACCTCCATCTTGCAGCAGGAGAAGAGAGTAGATGGTAAGTTCACCAAGTAACATCGCATAGCATAATCCTACCCGGCGATCCTCTCCTCGTCGCCCTGTTAGAGAGCGACCACCGGGTTGTATCTGGCACTTGGAAGGGTGTGTTTTATTAAGTATCCGGTTCTAGTTGTCATAAGGTCAAGGTACAAATCCAAGTCGTCCTGTTACCGAAGATCACGGCTATTCGAATATATTAACTTCCCTGCAGGGGTGCACCACATTTCCCAACACGCTCGATGCCCTTTGTCCGGACACACTTTTCTGGGTCATGCCCGGCCTCGGAAGATAAACAAGTCGCAGCCCTACCTAGGCACAACAGAGAGGTCAGCACGCCGGTCTAAATCCTATGGCGCAGGGGTCTGGGCCCATCGCCCATTGCACACCTGCACGTTGCGTACGCGGCTGGTGAGCAGACCTAGCCTCCCTTATACAAGAGCAGGCGTTCCAGTCCAACCCGGCGCGTGCCGCTCAATCGCTGACATCACGAAGGCTTCGACTGATACCAAGACGTCGAGTGCCCATAACTGTCCCCGCATAGATGGTTAGTGCGTATAGGCCAGTAGCCAGACTCAGGTCAAATACCAAGATCCCGTTAAGCGTGTTATTTTGAAATAACCGCGAACGCCGACTAGGGCCAAGCCCACCTCTCTCCTAGGTGGTCTCAACCTGCCCTGTCGCTTCACCACAAAGATCCACACAGAGGGCTATTAGGAAAGTATGTCCTTCCATCCCCCAATTAATGAATCAACCACGGGTACTCCTCGAGCCAACCCGACTTTAGTCATCACATGTATCATGTATAAAGTATATATTATATACCCGTGATCACCTCCCGAGTGATCACGGCCCGATAGTATAGCATGGCAGACGGACAAGAATGTAGGGCCACTGATGATAAACTAGCATCCTATACTAAGCATGTAGGATTGCAGGTAAAGGTACCAAAAGTAGTAGCAAGGACAGGCTATGCATCAGGATAGGATTAACGGAAAGCAGTAACATGCTACACTACTCTAATGCAAGCAGTATAGAGAAAAATAGGCGATATCTGGTGATCAGGGGGGGGGGGGGCTTGCCTGGTTGCTCTGGAAAGAGAGAGGGGTCGTCAACACCGTAGTCGTACTAGGTAGCAGCGGCGTCGGTCTCGGTGTCTAGCGAGAGAAGAGGGGGAAGAAACAATGAATATAATCCAAACAAATGCATAACGATGCATGACAAAGCAAAGCATGATGCTAGGCGTGCCCAATCGCGGTAGTAGGTGATACCGGCGAAGGGGGGGAACATCCGGGAAAGTATTCCCGGTGTTCCGCATTTTCGGACAGATGAACCGGAGGGGGAAAGTTGCAAGTTTGATACGTTAGGGGTGGGTGGCGAACGAACGGGCTGCGTATCCGGATTCTTCTCGTCGTTCTAAGCAACTTTTATGTACAAAGTTTTTCCATCCAAGTTACGGATTATTTTATATTAAAATTTGAAGATTAAAAATGATTTTCTAATTTCAGGATTTAATTTAATTCGAAATTAAATTTGTATTTAAATGCTATGGGTACACAGGAAGTGTACCCAGATTGTGTCTAAGGGGCTGACAGGTGGGGCCCTGGTCAATTGTCCAGTCAGCATTTGACTGGACCGTTGACTGGTCAAAAGGGGCCCATGGGACACGCATGTCATTGACTGGGTTATCCCAGTCAGCGGTTTGACTGGTTAATGGGACCCATGTGTCATTGATACATGTTTTACTAAACAACACTTGATTAACTAATCTGGTTGATTAGGTTATTAAGCAGGTTAATTAAGTTAACTAATTAACTTACTAGCTAATTAATTAATTAATTAATTAATTAATTTAACAATATTTATTTATTTAATCTTTTTTATGTTTTATTTTTGGGCATGGGCCCTATCTGTCATAGGCACAGGGGGTGGTTAACGGGCGCTGAGCATGCGGGTTTCGGGCGCTGCGGGCATGGGGCATCGCTTGAACGACCAGTCATGCGAGGCTGGCCCCGGATGCGGGCGCGCGGCCAGGAGGCGGACCGTGGCCAGACGGGCGGGGCCGTCGACAGGGAGGCGACGGCGAGCAGCGGTGGAGGCGGGGCGGCATGGCAATAGCGGAAGGAGGCGGCGAGCGCAGTAGGATAGCGAGGCCAGGGGCCTCGTCGGGCGCGCAGAAGGCGCCGGTGGCCATGGCCTGGGAGTGCGAGGAGGCAGCGGGGCGGGTAAGCGCGGCCTGGAGCTGGGGCGCGGCGCGCGGGTGCCGTGTGCGTGCATGGGATGAGGGAGCCGCGGGTGGGGGGGGGGAGGGCGCGGCCACGGCGCGTGCACGGGCAGGGGACGGCGCGGCGGAGCGAGTGCAGCAGCAGTAGTGGCTGCAACAGACGGTGACAAGGGTGCGCAGCGCGGGTGTGCGCGGGGCTCATTCGGGCGCCACTAGGTGGGTGTGGTGAGTGTCGGTGGTGACTAACGGCGGGAGACAGAGGAGAGAGGGGGGGCTTGCTCATGTCCATTGCAGGGAACAGGCGGCGAGGCTCGATGGAGCCATCGGGGAGGAGGATGAGGAGGTCCAGCATGGAGGCAATGAGGACGACGGGGCGGCATCGGAGATGCGGGCGCAGTCCGAGTGGGGAGGAGGACGGGGATGCGGTGAAGGAGGTTGGGAGCCGCGAGGAGGCCGGGGGTGGCGGTGCTTGGCGCCGGTGGGCGGCGGCCTCTGGGAGCGGCGACTCGACTGTCGGGCGCCCGCTCCACTGAGCGTGCGTGCGTGCGGCGACGCGGGTGAGGGGACGAGGGGAACGGTGGTGGGGATCGAGTGGAGTGGGGGTAGGTGGAGTTAGGGTTCGGGATTGGGGGTGGCCTAAGTAGGCCAGGGGGTGGGCCGGCAGGCCACTCGGCCACACGGCCAACTAGGCGAAGGCCCAGTCGGGAGGGGGGGAGTAAGGTTGTTTTCCTTTATTTTATCTTTGTTTTATTTTATATTTCTGTTTTACTGTTTTTTTATTTTAGTTTCCTTTTGAATTTGGTTTTATAAACTACACCACTGGTTCCTAATTTAGTTTTAGTAAGTATGCCACTGCCCCATAAGTTTTTGGCAATAAAACAAATAGTTTAATATTTTATCAAATTGAAAAGGGTAGTTAGTTAAATGTTTTGCTGCTGTTTTAAATATTTTAGTGCACTTAAACCTTTTATAAAATGGTGGTTTCTTCACCAATATTTAATATGGATTATTTGGCTCACTCCGAACATTTTAGTTTTAATATTTGAAATTTTTTATTGTTTGCTTGATTTTGAACTTGAATTCGAACCGTTTTCGAACTAACGCGAGATTAGCAACAGTAATCGAGGTGACGTGGCATCATTAGCAAAGGTTCACTGTAGCCTAATTAACCGGGCGTCACAGTAACAGCCCATTAACTTAATGGGCCCACTAAAGTTTGTACATGTCTTTAGGCCTAGTTAGATAATTTGAGCCAATTACGACGAGCAATTATGCAGAGGACCAAAACCGATCAAGCAAAGGTAAGGCATACAGGGAAAAACGTTGCACATCCAGCATATGTTACAGGAAATTACATCATAGGGTAATCAAAGATTGATGCCAGTGCAAATAAATGAACAGAACCTAACGATCTACAACGTCACAATCTGCAACCCCAGCGTGGATGACGCCCATAAGCATGTGGACAAGTTCTTGCTGCTTTGCTACACTGTCTCTGAAAACATTGATCAGTTGTTGTTGCGCATGAATGTGCATCTCTGATTCCTCCACCATTTCCATCGTTGCTTCAGCCATTAATTGGTTCACAAACATACATTTTTTCCATTGCATTCGAGATAGAGGAAACTGAACAGATTCAGATGGCGATTTTGGCAAGCTTGTATTATTAATAGTGGAGAGTGTGTCGACCACTTCATCATAACATAAATTAGGAGGGGAACCGAACAAATTAATCATGAGTTATAGCCATATTACCTGGCCTAGATTTATTAGAAAGAAACAATGGGGTTGCCTTGCTGTTTTCAGAGTTTGTCTTATTATCTTCAACAGCCTGCACCAAATTAACACACTAGCATTGCTATTCATTGGCTAGGTCAGATAATAGGAAAGCAACATTGACAAAACGAACGTTTGGGCAACCAGACCACACCAGCCTACACCAAATTAACACAATATGGCACATCTATCATGAGCCAGGTAAGGTAATATGAAAGAAACATTGACACAATGAATTAATGGGCAACCAGAGCAGCACTACAATTCAGTAATGTGCATGATATGAGATAGTACACTTATGTAGCTCAGTATGCAAAACTACCAGGCAGTTTTCCTTACAAAAATCAACATTGTCGCCTTTAACATTTTGCTACAACTGAATTTAGATCAGATAAAGGTTGGATTCATACCGATTAACAAAATACATGCTGATGTAAAAAAATAGTGATATACAGCATGTACTTACATCAGCATTGGAGCATAGAGAATTCCCGCAAGATACTTTCCTCGAATACGATCCCAGTACAAAAATTATTCTATCCTTTAAGCTTATTTTCTAAAAGAGAGATGGGTAAGAAACATATAGAAAATATGACCAGAATGCCATAAAATTTCATGATGTGAGGATACACACACGCTTCTTAGAATGGAGTTGACATATTTTTGCTGGACTGGAGCGGACTAGTTGTTTTGCCACTGGAATCTGCTTATTATCAGTGGGAGTTGGGTTTCTCTGTGCTGGAGCAGTATCTATGAAAACTGGAGTTGGTTTATTATATCCTGGTGTTTGGATCTTTTCCAAAGACCTGGTTTGTAACCCTTCAGATTCTAACATAGTTGTCTTCCCCTTGCATTCCTTATATAGAAGAATGGTGCTTCAACTATAAAACATGCTACAGAAGAGATGGAATAGGTACTGAAGAAAAGAGAGGCATGACATATTGACATGTATTCCTTCCATTCGGAAAAATGGATGGGTCTAGGCATATTTCAGTTCTAGATACATCCAGTTTTATCCATTTCCGCAACATGTAATCCGGACAGAGGGAGTATGATGTAAGAGCTAGGGATACGACGGGACAACAGTGTAAAAAAACACTACTTGAATGTAAAACTACATGCTAGCGGAATACATTACAGAAAAACACTAAGGCAACATATGCGTGTATGATTGGGAAACTAAGATGGCATTGCAAGAGACCACTAGAACATCACTTCAATGTAAAAAAAGAACATGGTATGGTAGAGAAAAGAAGTACATACTGATGAATAACAATGCATTAGATATTGAGAAGCATGATGTCCAAACTAAGCAGATGACATTGCGATAGAGTAGAATGACAATACTTGAATTTGAAAACATGTTATCATTAATGGAATAGGTACTGAAAAAGAGGAAAGCACGCCATATTTACATGCATGATCAGCAGGCGAAGCACAAGGCATTGCAACAGAGTAGATGCACTCCAGGACATTATATGCATGTTGTACCCATATCAAGGGCCAAGTTAGAGCAAGGACCTTATGGGGTGAATAGGATTCATCACCTTTCTGCAAGTCTTGTGAATAACTGCCTTATTGACGTCAAGTTTGTTGGCAGTTATATTACTCCGCGAGGTTCTTGTGGATAAATTAGTGTGTACAAGTATATCTGACATGCATGGAAGACAACTAGTAGTTAGATTTATGTAATGAGTTCCTATAGGAGACGACATAAATAGTAGGACTAGGGTTAACTAGCAGCAACAGGTCTCAAAAACTAAAGGGCGAACACAGATGAAAGCTACAGAATATGTATCGTTTGTACTCGAGATTAACTAGATGGCACACAAAAGTATTAAGGAACAACATAGGTTATACTAGAAGTGGTATAATACTATAATCACCAGCCTGTGGGATAGCATTGGCTGATGGATGATAACTATGGAACAATGTTACCTAAAGAACAAGTCTCTTAGCTGAACTATGGAACAACGTTAACTCCTGAACAAGACCCGTAAGAGATCAGCATGAATATAAAGTGAAATGTGATAATCTATTTTCCATGCTTAGATGAATAACAAAGCCATAAATGTTGCACACAAGTCATTACTAGGAAAAGGGCTATAGATGATATTGACACTAATGGCGCACCAAACATGTGGTGCGCCACTACTATATACTAATGGCGCATCCAGGCACAGTGCGCCATTACTAGTTCTAACTAGTAATGGCGCACCAACCACCAAGTGCGCCACTACTGTATTTTTTTATTCTTTTTTTGCAAAACTACTAATGGCGCACCGTGGCATAGTGCACCATTACTAGTTTAAACTAGTAATGGCGCACTCTGCCATGGTGCGCCATTAGTATATATATATATATATATATATATATATATATTTTGCAGAACTACTAATGGGGCACCACCAGCAGGTGCGCCATTAGTATGTAGGGTTACTAATGGCGCATGAGTGGGTGGTGCTCCATTAGTAACCTGGGACCAGCTAGATATTTTGGACAGCCACACCTATACACTCACTTTCCCCACTTCATTCCCTCCACCTCCTTCTCCAAGCTTGTGTCGGCTGCCTCCTCCTCCTCACCTCATTGGCACCATAGATTTATCAAAATTAAGTGGTTAAATTACCTTTTTTTGATAGGTAAGTAAGAGGAAAGCTATCTTTATGTTGTAGATCTACTTTTTTTCTCCCTAGCTCGCTCCAACAACATGCACATGCACTTTTTGTGGCCTAGCTAGATCTATGTATGTTTGTGGTGTTGCATATATGTTTGTGTTTGCAGGTATCGGTATTTGAAATGCGATAGTTGCCAATATTTTGCCGGAATGTTGATTCATTTCTGTTTCGGCAAGAATTTTGGCACTATGCATTCTTTTTGGGCCTATTTTTAGGGAAAGTCATGCCAAATTTTTTCTTGGTTCTAAAATATCATTTTGCTCTACCCCGCAGGCGACCATGGTCCGCACGATGACCGAAGGCATCGTGAATAGGTTTTTGAGCTCCACGAAGGCCGAGATGCTTCAAAAGAACGAGACGGAGATAAGATGTCCGTGTCGAAGATGCAAGCTGAAGAGCCTTATTGCGGACCCGGATTCTGTGCAGGTGCGGGACCACCTGCTCTTGCGTGGTTTCATGGATGGCTATCGTTGGCAAGGTGATGAAGATGACTATGAAGTCGTCCATGGGGGCAGAGCAAGAAATGAGGAAGGGCAGCAAGACAACCACCGCGGCTCGGGCGGGCAAGAAGACGAAGAATCTCCAGGACATGATCACGATGGTGATGCTGTACACAGTCATCATGTAGAAGATGCCGGACATGATGATGAGGAAGATCAAGACGAAGGGCATGATCATGAAGATGAAGATGCCGGAGCAGACGACGATGGAGGCTGGGTGCAGTACCCTCATATTCAAGAACTGCTTCTCAAGCAGACGGATAACGCAAGAGTCGCCGCCCGAGAGAAAGCCAAGCTGAATCAACTAGAGATAGACGCGGTTACTCCATTGTATGAAGGATATAGGCCCGAGGATACCCGCCTGAAAGTAACGCTCATGGCTCTGGAGATGAAGGTAAAACACAAAATGACCGACGCATGCTTCGATGAGAACATGTCATTCTGGCACGAACGTCTTCCCAAGGGGAACAAGTGCCCGACTAGTTTCGAGGAGGCGAAGAAAATCGTGTGTCCTCTGGATTACCGCACGTGAAATACCATGTGTGCATGAACAATTGCATCATTTATTGGGACGAGCACGCGGAGTCTACCATATGTCCAGTGTGCGGCGTTACTCGATACAAGAAGAGGAAGAAAGCTCCTCGAAAAGTGGTGTGGTACTTTCCGATCACTCCTCGTCTGCAACGGTATTTTGCGGACCCTAAGGTAGCAAAGCTCCTGCGTTGGCATGCGGATAGGGAGGAGAAGAAGCAGGAAGATGACGAAAATGATCCGGAGATAAATAAAAAAGACAAGATGCTGAGTCACCCTAAGGATGCGAGCCAGTGGCAAGCGTTGAACTTTGAAGACCCAGAATTTGGGAATGATCCAAGGAACATCATGCTAGACGCGAGCACCGATGGAGTCAATCCGTTTGGCAGCCAGAGAAGCACACATAGCACCTGGCCTGTGTTTGTGTGGATGTACAACCTCCCCCCTGGTTGTGCATGAAGAGGAAGTACATTCACATGAGTATGCTAATTGAAAGGCCGAAACAACCAGGGAACGACATCAATCTGCATCTGGGGCTGCTGAAAGAGGAGCTTGACACGCTGTGGAAAACGCCAGCCAATACGTGGGACGCCGCAGAGAAAGAATATTTCCCTATGAGAGCCGCACTGCTCACGGCGGTGCACGACTATCTCGGTTACGGATATCTCGCGGGGCAGGTGGTCCACGGATTTTCAGGATGCGTCAGGTGCATGGATGACACAACATATCACCATCTAGATAGAGATCCCGGGTCTTTGAAAACCGTGTTCATGGGACATCGAAGGTGGCTTCACGGCGATGACCCGTGGAGAAAACGCAAGGATCTGTTCGATGGTGAAATCGAACCCCGAAGATGCCCGCATACGAGAAGCGGCGAGGAAATAGACAAGCTGTTGAAAAATTGGAAAGATTTCCCACTGCCGGGAAAGAAGCAAAAGGCGCCAAAGCCGGGAAAGAAGCGAAAGGCACTAGAGCCGCTGCTGAAGGTATGGAAAACGAGGTCTGTTTTCTGGGACTTGCCGTACTGGAAGATCCACCGTGTGCCTCACAGCCTTGATGTCATGCATATCACGAAGAACGTGTGCGAGAGTCTGCTTGGTACCCTGCTCAACATGCCAGAGAGGACCAAAGATGGGCCAAAAGCAAGGGCAGACTTGAAATCAATGGGCATCAGGCAGGAGCTTCACGCTAATGATGATGATGATGATGATGATGATGATGATGATGATGATGAGGCGAAGCAGGACACAGAAAGTCGTCGCAAAGGCAAAAAGGCCAAGAAGGCCGGAAATGACTACCCTCCCGCGTGCTTCACTCTAAGTCAGGAGGAGATCGAGCAGTTTTTCACCTGCCTCGTAGGAGTAAAACTTCCTTACGGTTACTCGGGGAAGATAAGCAGATACCTAGACCTAGCGAAGCAGAAATTCAGTAGGATGAAGTCTCACGACTGTCATGTGCTAATGACGCAGATACTTCCAGTTGCAATCCGTGGGATCATGGATGCGCACGTCCGTGAAACGCTATTTGGCCTATGCAACTTTTTCGACGTCATCTCTCGGAAGTCGGTTGGCGTGAGGCAACTCAGAAGGCTACAGGAAGAGATCGTGGTGATACTATGCGAGCTTGAGATGTACTTCCCGCCCGCATTCTTCGACGTTATGGTGCATCTGCTGGTCCATATCGTGGAGGATATCATCCAACTCAGGCCGACGTTCCTGCACAGCATGATGCCGTTCGAAAGGATGAATGGTGTCATCAAAGGATACGTTCGCAACATGTCACGTCCAGAGGGAAGTATAGCCAGGGGCTTTCTGACCGAAGAGTGCATCTCCTACTGCACAAATTATCTAGGCATCGAGAACCCTGTTGGTCTGCCCGTCAACAGGCACCTCGGCAGGCTCGCTGGATGGGGTCACCATGAGGGTCGTCGCGAAATGCATGTCGACTTCGAGGGTCGACTCACCGACTTTGAAAGAGCAAACCTAGTCGCGCTACAACACATAGACGTGGTCGATCCTTGGGTGGTAGAGCACAAAACCTTTATTGAGAAGACGTACAATGACCGAGGCCAACAGAGGACAGACGGAGATATAATCAAAGAGCACAACTCATTTTTCACGCGTTGGTTCAAGCAGAAGCTTCTGTCGTACCCTTTACATGAGGATTCTTTCGCGGAAGAACAACTCATATTCGCCTTGTCACAGGGCGTCGGGCACAACCTGATGACCTATGAGGCGTACGATATCAACGGCTACACATTCTACACCGAGGACAAGGACATGAAGAGCGATGGTTATCAGAACTCCGGGGTAAAGATGGAATCCTACACCGGTAACGACAAGGGCAGATACTACGGAAGGATCTAGGAGATCTGGGAGCTGAGCTACGCTGGAGAGAAGGTCCCGATGTTCCGTGTCAGATGGGCCAAGAGCGTCCTAAAAGAAGACCAGTATTTCACCACCATGGTTATACCCGAAGCCAAATCCAAGACCGCGGGCGCAAACGTCACCGCGAAAAATGAGCCATGGGTACTGCCTTCCCAAGTGGACCAATGCTTCTTCATTACCGACCCGTCAAAGCCCAGTCGTGTTGTCGTGAGGAGAGGCAAAAGGAAGATCATCGGAATGGATGGAGTAGCAGATGAGCAAGACTTCGACAAGTACGGCGACCCGAAGATCGAACATGACGATGACGATGAAGTAGCAGCATACACCACAAGAAGAAGCAGGACCACCCTACCCAAAGGACGTCCGTTCAAGAGAAGAACTCCATTTACGAAAAATAAGGGCAAGAAGATTGTGAACAGATAGCTAGCTAAGATCGACTATATTTAAATTGTAGCCTTCATTTCTCGATTGTATTTCATGGGCACTTTTTGAACTCATGAATGTTTTTAAATTTCATGAACACTCGATCTCGATCCCCCTCCATCTCGATCGCTATCCCACCTCGCCAGATCTCGATCCCCCTCCGATGACCCCCACCCACCGCGCCCCCACCCCCGCCGCCTCGACCCCCGCCGGACTCCACCCCCGCCGCCCCCGCGCCCCCGCACCCTCCCCGGCCCGCTCCACCGTCACAAATAAATGCAACTAAAATTGCAAAAAAACAAATTTGATTATATTTTCAAATAAAAAATTTGATGATATTTTCAAATAATAAATTTGATGATATTTTTTCATATTCATAAATATTTTCAAATAACAAATTTGATGATATTTTTTAAAAATATTACTGTTTTTATAAAAAATTATTACTGTTTCATATTCATATTCATTTTCTTAAAAATTATTAGATGCAACAAAAAAATAATAATAAAAATTACTTATGGCGCACGTGTGGCTGGTGCGCCATTGCTATATAAAAAAAGATTACTATTGGCGCACCTCCTGCTGGTACGCCATTGCTATATAAAAAAAGATTACTAATGGCGCACCTCCTGCTAGTGCCACATTGCTATATAAAAAAAAGATTACTAATGGCGCACCGACGGGGGGGTGCGCCATTAGTAAGCTTCCCCCCATGCTAATTCCTCCCACTCCCTTGCCAGATCCCCTTCGTCCCTCTTTCCCTCGCTAGAGCCACCCGCCCGCTGCCCCGACCCATGATGCCGCCGCCCCGACCCCCGCCGGACTCCACCCCCACCGCCCCCACGCCCCCGTTGTGGCGCCGTCGCCGTTCTCTTCACCGACCTCGCCCCTCGCGCCGCGGCTTCGTGCTCCGGCTACTCCCGCCCCTCGCGCGCCCACATACGGCGGCAAAGGTGCCCGGGTCCCCCGCTCGCCGTCTCCTCCGACTCCTCCAAGCCCCTTGCCTCCTCCTCGACCGGCGGCGGCGCCGACCCCGACGAGGAGCCCGTCCTGCCCCTCCTCCAGGAACTCACAGTAAGTTCGATTTGTAATGCACTACTCCAAATCCTGGTCAAGTAGTTGATGTTGATTCCCGCAAAAAAGTAGCTGTTGTTGATGTAGTCTGAATTTAGAGTGGAATCCTGCAATTGATGTAGTCCAGTATGTCAGATTTGATTTAGTATGAATTTAGAGCTGCGTGTAGTGCCAAACTGGATGATGTGGTGCTCTGAAATTAGAGGTTTATGTAGTGCCAAACTGGATGTAGTGCCAAATTTTGCAGTATGTAGACTCTATTTTGAAATTTAGAGATAATGAAAAGATCAAGCTGAGATTAATACCAGATCAAACTGAATAGTGGAGTACTGCTCACTGAAAAAAGTGGAGTATTCACTCAAATTTTTGTATCTCAGTTTAAGTTACTGAATTTGCAAGCACTGTTCAGAGTAGATTTTTTGTTGAATTATAGTGCTTTCAATCAATTTGCAACATTTGTCACTGTCAGATCATCACAAGCTAGAATTCCATCAAAGTGAGTAATACTTTCACTATCCTAATGCTTTATAAATGCAGAGAAGATGCTCATTTTTTTGTAACATGTAGATGCCATGCTCAATTTTTTGGTATAGCTAGAATTCCATATATTGTCTGCTTGTGTGATGCACTGTTGTTGTATATTCCAATGCCCGTGATCTATTTCATAGTACTACTATCACATTAATATACTGTAAAATGTTGTTTTGTTCAACAAAAAGTAGTTTCTTAAGATAGTCGTTTTGTCTTTTGATGATCCTCTGTTTATTCGTCCTTTAAGCATGTTATTTTCTGGAGTGTCCATTGAAATATGAGCAGAGTAGGGGTAACTGATGCCTCACTCTTTAAGCATACAGTAACTGATGCCTCACTCTTGAATGCCCTACATCTGTTCAGAAGGGCCAGTGTTAGCAACTTGTTACTGAATTCATAATATTTCTCGCACCTGGTAGGGGGTTTGTACCACAAGGAGCAGATGAGCTTGGATCGGAGCTAAGATAATCAGTTTGCTGGGTTTTGTCTCTGACCATCATGTCGTGATGATTTTGCAGGTACCCCGAGAGGCCGTTGAGTTTGCCAGAATGTCTATTAACTTCCGTTCTGGCAAATTCGGGTACTCCATATGTCCTATTTTCAGCAAAGGTCATGCTGAAATTTTCCGTGAATTTTAGCATGACTTTGCTAAAAATAGGACATATGGGGTACTTGCGACTAATGCATGGGCCAGGGTATCTTAGTACTTAGTTAAGTAGGATCAACTACCCCGCCATTCCGATAAACCCTAGATGATAAACCCAACATAGGTGGCAATAGAGCCAAGTGATTAGTGCCAAGTGATTAGGCCCAACCTAGGGTGCCTCGGCATCGATAAACCCTAAATGATGAAAACTTAACTTAGCATTTTAGGGTGCCTCGGCGTCGACAAACCCTAAATGATGAAACCTTGGCTTTTAGGGTGCCTCGTTGTCGTGATGAGAACCTAAATGATGTACACTTAGGCTTTTAGGGTGCCTCGGCATCGACAAACCCTAAATGATAAAAGCTTAGCTTTTAGGATGCCTCGGTGTCGACAAACCCTAAATGATGAGACCATGATCTTGTTCCATGAAAATAACCAACCTTTTGACCAAACTTTTTTCCTATTTAGAGCGAAACATGGCCCACAATGATGAGGCCGGCGGTTCGGGAGACAAGCAATTCTGGGAGCTTTCCCAGGAGTTGGAGGAAGAACCTCACCGCTATGAGGACGCCGCGGAAGACACCGATCTTGACTACACAACCCCTAGTGGCGTCGGGGATGACACCACTGATGATGGCGGCGCACGCACAGATGGCAGCCAACCGAAGAGGCAACGGAAGGACTGGCACCCGAGCGTGCTCGGCACCGTCAGGGAGGAATTTACTGTAGTGAACTCCGACGGGCATCCGACGGCGTTCAAAGAAGTAGTCAAGGGGTACTCGGTTCAGCGCGGGTGCATTCTCCAGAGCACCGTCACGATCAACACCGAGAACCTAAGGCATAAGGACCGAGGGAATTTGCGCAGCCTCCTCTTCACGAAGCTGCACGAACGATACAAGTTCCCCGCTGACTTTGCAAACACATGCCTCTCAGGGAATAAAGTGAACAATGCCGCCCTCACGAGGATGAGCACGGCCCTGTCTACTTGGAGAAGCACGGTGAAGGCAATGATTGAAAAAGGTGCTAGTTATGAGAAGATCAAGGTGAAATATCCTTTGATGAGCAAAGATGACTACAAGGAGTTCAAGATCAAGTGCGAGAGCAGCGCAACCTCCGAATCAAGTCAGTGGGGGAAAGAAATGCGAAAGTTGAACTTAGGGGTCCACCAACTCGGTCCCGACGGTTACAGAGTGGCGGAGCCTATATGGGACAAGGAGGATGCAGAGCATGCCGAGCAAGGCCTACCGCCCTGCTTCGAGAAATACCGTGACAAGAAGACCAGGAACTTTCTCAGGGCCCGATACAAGGAGGACCCGGTAACAAAGGAGCTTACCACGGATCCAAAGACCAGGGTGCTTGAGCTTGTTCTGGTAAGGAATACACCCCCGCGTAATTAGCTCCATATGGTTGCATTCTAATTAATTCCCAATATTTCTAAATGGTTCACGTTCCTTCCGCAGGACAATGAAAGCAGTAGCGCGGGGTCATCTCAGAGCTCCCCTGTCGACACCCCTTTAAATAGGGCGTTGAACTTAATGAAAAACAAGGATAAGCTCAGTGAGCCAACGTCAGCTGGTCGTCTGGCCGGCAAAGGCTTGTCCACAAAATGGTCATCATACTATACCGCTGGTGGGCGAAAGGAGAAAAAGACCAGCTCGGAAAGCCAGTCGCGCGAGGTTGAAGCACTCAAGGCACAGGTGGCGCGGATTCTGGAGATTGTCCAAGAGCAAGTGCAACAACAACTGGGAACGACGCTCAACGCCATGGTGCCTACGTTGATTCATGGGCTGACAACGTGGATTGCGGGCAGCCAACAGGGGCCTCCCCCGGTTCCCAGCTTCACGGCCAGCAACTCGCACAACACGCAGGCGGCGCCATTGGTGTCTCCGGCGGAGGCGGTATTCGTGTCTCCGGCGCCGGCACGGGCATTGGAGCTTAATGCACCCGGGTGTACGCCGGCCGACACCTCGCCAGCAAGCAGCCCCTCCGTCAGTTTCACGCCCGCCGTTGGCGTTGCCTCGACATTAGCCGAGCTCGATGGCATCATGGTAACTAAGACTCTCAGCCGATGACTTCATCTCCTTGCCTTTGACTGGGCATCCCTGACACCCTACATGTTTTCGCAGGGCGTCACCGATGTTCCTTGCACTCTCCTGCACTTCGTGGGCGGCGAGTTGGTCGATGTCGCCAAGGGTAGAATTGTTCAACCGGGGAACCCCGTGTTCCACGGTAATTCGATGCCACCCACAGTGTATAGGGTTGAAGTGGTTCGGGTGCTGCCAGGCTGTGATGAGCTGTTACTTCCGATTCGACCCGCTGGGGCCGACGAAGAAGATGAGATGACCCTCAGCGCCTGCGTAAGCTAGCCCCTGCTTTGGCCGAAGAGCCAGATTCGTTTGGGGCCGGGGGACACCACCCCACAGACAAGACCGCCAGTCGTGCTAGCGCCAAGCCATGGCAAGAATGCCGCAACGCTAACGGACATGCCGGACATCCCTATGGCACAGGATCCAGGCATGCATATGGCACAGGATCCGGACGACGACGACAACGACGACAGTACATTTACCAACGTCGATAAGTACTTTGCCGAACATGGGTACGGTGACGAGTTCTGCGGGCCTCCTTCTCAAGAACCCAACCAAGACGACCACGATCTAGCTGGTACGGCGGAGAAACCCAATTGCAACAGGCGTCGTCTGGCGTTCAGTTCTCAGGAGACGCCTCCAGCTGCCGCCTTCACCGAGCCTCAGATAGCTGAGGTGCAAAATATTATCAGCCCCAACACGCTCAAGAAGGCGGTCTGTGAGCAGAACTTGGTCCCATTATAGCAGATCAAGAAGAAGGGACGGAAACGAAAGGCTAAAAAGGGCGCCGGTGCGAGCCAGCCGGCACCGAGTAGGATCCGTGCTTAGGACGGGCCACCTTCACCTAAGGATATCTCGAGGAGGGTGCATGTGGCGGGTAGGGCGATGCTACTGACAAATATGCTCAATGCTGCAACCGATGCTATGCGGAGTCTGCATGACAGTGTTCTTTCTTTGGAGAAGCGGCTTCTTAGAGAGAATGATGTGGGATACCCAGTTTTCGTGGCCAAGGTGCCAGAGGGCAAGGGCTTTGTGGATGGCGCCATCGGGGGTACGATCGTCCTGCGGTTTGATGACATCTTTGTTATGTTTAACCTTCATCCGCTGCACTACACCTTCGTTCGGCTGTTTTCGCTGAGTATGGAGATGCGGATCATTAGAGACAAGACCCCGGACATCGTGATAGTCGACCCCTTCTACATGCGTGCCAAGCTCTTGGGCAGCGTTGGGGACCGCCAAGTCACGAGTTCACACCTCGAAGGCATCATTCTGGCAAACCCAGGTAAGGATAACTTCCTCGTGTCTTACTTTCCCGAGTAAGTCATCCCTTAACCGCCCCGTAACATATGATTTCTTAGATTTCGATCGTTTTTTTCTAACATTCCGTGTTCTGTGTAGTGACACACATTGCACACTCATCCTCTTAAGCCCGAAATATTCCATGGCCACGTATTTCGACCCGAACCATGACTCCAAGATAGACTACACAAATATCAAGAAAGTTCTTGATGATGTTCTCCCCGGCTACGCCAAATCTGGAGGCACCTTCACCAAGCCAGTTCGTAGGTACGGCAGGCACGTGTTCGCCCACAATACTAAGTTCTGCTGTGTCAAGCAGCTGCCTGGCGGTCAGAAGGATGCCTACTACACCCTCCATCACATGCGGGCGATCGTACGGGACCATCATCACCTTCTTCTACCAGATAATCTCAAAGATGGGGTCGCGAGCTTGTCGGCAATCCAGGACGCGGGCATCAGACAAGAATTCTTCCGCATCCAGTCGGAGTTTGCGGAAATCATCCATCAAGATGTCCTTCATACCTCGGGGCAGTTCTACCTCAGATATCAACCGTCCAATAGTGAGATAGACACAACGCTACAAATGCAGGCTAACAACGTCCGCGATTTCATGACCATCACGACAGACGGCGGCTTCATCCACGCTCTAGTCCCATGAGTCGAGTCAAAAGTAGTGATGCTATGTGTAGTTCTGAAACATTGATTGGCTCATGTTTTAATTAAATTTTAATGAATTGTATGTCTCTTTGGTTTGGACAGTCGTTCAACTTAGATGTAATCAATGCTATTTATTAGTAGGACCGTGAATCGTGATATTAATGTCTTGCTTTTCTCTTCCGATCCTTTTGTTTCATACTTATATATTGCTCATGTATTGTCTGTTGTTTGGCTTGTGCATAGAGATGCCGTCGTATGTCGTGTACAAGGGTAAGGTTGCTAGAGTCTACGACGACTGGGAGGAGTGTCGGAGACAGGTTCACCATTTCAGTGGTAACAGTTACAAAGGGTACACCACTAGGGTGGAGGTGGAATCTAGATACGCCCGCTATCTAGCGGGAGAGAGGAGGGAGCGTTGGAGGAACCGGATGAAGACCAGTTGCATCGCGATGATGCTCATCATGATGACCGCCGCTCTCTTCTATGTGATAGTAGTTTAGATGATCGATATCGACTTGTAATGTGAAGACAAACTCCCTACTCGCGGTCTCGAGACTTGTAATGTTCTATCTTTGTTCGGTCTTTTGAATTCGGAGACTAATATGATGAATTGTATTTGGAGACTAATCTTCTAGTGTATTCGATGAATCTGCTGTTGTTGTGTGGTGCTGTCTATATTCTGTCCAATAATATTTTTTGTAACCTGTGCAAAAATCAGAAAAGTAAAAAAAATAAAATCTAATATTCATACTAATGGCGCATCATCTCAAAGTGCGCTATTGGTATGCCGAAGGATACTAATGGCGCATCACTACACAGTGCGCCATTAGTATGCCAAAGGATACTAATGCCGCATCACCCCACAGTGTGCCATTAGTATGCCAAAGCACATGGGTAAATATGGCCCCCTGGGAGGCATACTAATGGCGCATGTTGGTCTATACTAATGGCGCACGGCGTGGTGCGCCATTAGTATACCAGATACTAATGGCGCACCCGTTGTGCGCCATTAGTATATAATACTAGTGGCGCGGTACTAGTGGCGCACCAGTAGTGCGCCATTAATAGGCAAAACTGGTGCGCCACTAGTAGGCCTTTTCCTAGTAGTGAGTAAGATGAGGGTACAACCTATCTGGCCGCCATCCATAGGAGTGAGAATCATGTGCTGATTTGTCGATGGCCCTGCAGTTGTTGTGGTTGTCCATGTCGGGCACACGCATTCGATGCAGCAAACTGTTGAGTGGGGACTATAGCTCCCTTCTGGTGTATGCTTCCCTTGTTGGAGCAGGTGCATTGAGTGGGAAGACGGTGTGGCTGAAGATGCAGAAAATGCATAATGTTTAGAACGACGCATCTCTCTGATCTGAAGAAATACCCTAAGAGATCAACAGCACGGTACGAGAGTAGTCACACGTCTATTGACTCTAGACTAAATTGGGGTCACATGATTTTATTTTACTTTGGTATTGTCCGATCTATGCCGGATGGCTTGATGGCTGTCTTGTGCCTCCCGGCTGTCACTGTTCGGAATCTTCCCCGAAGATCTAGTGACCACCGGCAGAGCAGCCTACCTCCGCCATCCATGGCCCCGACCAAAACCCCGCTCCCCGCCCCACCGAACTGCCGTGGTTGCGCCGCCCCGGGGCCAATCCACAAAGATTCGCCGTCATCCAGATCCGGCGGCGGCAGTACCTTCAACCCAGGCAACTCTAAGATAGCCATCTAAGCGTTGCTTCCGCGACAAACTTGCGCCCCCGCACACTTACGTTAGACACTAGCCAACCGACAGCCTAGGAGCTCCGCTGGCTCGAGGGGTGTTGCTTCCCATTGGGAATTGATTGGCCCAAAATAAAAATTCAGTCAACTGGCACCTAAATAAAGTGATTTGAGCTGAGGGTGCGACCTATCTGGCGGCCTGGTGAAGTAGGCAGCTCCAGCAGCCTAGTTGGTGAGGCCGGCGCGGTTGCGGTGGCTACCGGCGGCAGGGAAGCAGAGATGCCGCGATGGTCAACGACTACGGGGAAGCAGCACCGGGGCTCTGGACGGGTCCAAAGTTGGAGCTGCTCCGGCACCGTGAACAACGGCCGGGGTGAATCGGCTCCGGTACGGTTCACACGACCATCGTCGAGGTAGCTCCGACAGCACAGAGTAAGAGGCACACGGCCAAGTGCACGACAGGAAATGGACATCGTCTCTGGGATTAGAGAGGTGGGCGGTTGAGGTTTCGCAGCTCGGGAGAAGGCAGCTTCCGGGGAGAAGGTGATTTGGCGCCCACCTGGTATGAATGGGGAATTGGGAGGGGGAACCATGTCTTACAGACACATTTTGTCTGAAATGTGGGAGGGAGTTACAGTTCTACCCATGCCTTTAGGCTTCTCGTCTTGGGTCTATGCACTGAGGGTCGGTGATAGTAGAGTAACTTTGCTTCTCCCAAATAGTGGGCGCGAGCAATGTCAGGCGAGGAGGGCGTGTTTTGAAATATAGTGGGCGTGAGCGATTTCGGGCGAGGAGGGCGTGTTTTGAAATATAGTGGGCGTGAGCAATTTTAGGCGAGGAGAGCGTGTGTTGAAATAGTGGGCACGAGCCATTTCGGCCAAGGAGAAGGCGCACTTGGATGAAGTTACGAACCTACCCTTGATGTACAATGGGCCAATTGACGCATGTCCCACATATGCTGGTAATTTCACGTCTCCCATTTATTTGCTCGAGCGAATTCCACCGAGCAGAGGGTGTTTAACGGTTCGTTAAATTTTGGGAGAACGAGCATCCACGTCTAACTAACCAAGTCGATTCGAATCAAATTTTGAAATATTAGCTTGCCACTTCTTTTTTAGATGGAGAGATGATGCTCGAGAATAATGTGTTTTTACATTCTCGTTGCTAGTGACTTACTATATGACAAATAGTTTACCCACTCAAAAACGGGAATCAAACCCAAAATGAAATATCTCGATTCAATGAAATAGCTCGTTCACGAGGTCAAAATAGTGAACGAAATCCAAGATTGAACACCTCAATCGAGTAGCATGTTGTACAATATTATAGTACTCCATGAACATGTTGAAAGTCAAATTAATGAACTTGTTTGATATACGCATATCTCCGTTCATGTGTGGATTGCAGACAACATGTTCTCCAATTTAAATATTTGAATGCAAGTTTATATCGAAACATGGTTTATATCAGTTTTTGATGCATAAAACGCGACCTCCCCTCTCCCGGACTCCTGCTCTCTCTCTCTCTCTCGCTCTCTCGCCAACAATCTTCAATTCTGTCACACGCATCGAACACACAAACCTTGTTGGTCCCTCTCCCTCTCTCTCCGTCTCTCTCTCTCTTTGTGTGTGTGTGTGCGGGTCTTTCTAGTTCACATGCATATATACTCCATCTATAGGTATCTCTCGCACACTATGTATGGTTCTCTAGTCCAAGCTAAATATCGTGGGTGCACTCATCAAACGCACACAAATTCCTTGGCTCGTTGCCCGTAACTCTCTCACGCACCACTCTGTCATCTCGGAGCTCTTCCTTCTCTCTCTCAAACTCTCCATCTACCTGGGTGATACGTCCATTTTGCATCATGCTTTTATATCGATATTTATTGCATTATGGGCTGTTATTACACATTATGTCACAATACTTATGCCTATTCTCTCTTATTTTACAAGGTTTAATAAAGAGGGAGAATGCAGGCAACTGGGATTCTGGGCTGGAAAAGGAGCAAATATTAAAGACCTATTCTGCCCACGAGGGTGGGTGGCGCGCCCTACCCCCTGGTCGCGCCCCCTACCTCATGGGCCCCCTGGTGGCCCTCCGGTGGCCATCTTCTGCTATATGAAGTCTTTCGATGGGAAAAAATAACAAGCCATCTTCTCGGACGAAACTCCGCCGCGATGAGGCGGAACCTTGGCGGAACCAATCTAGGGCTCTGGCGGAGCTATTCTACCGGGGAAATTCCCTCCCGGAGGGGGAAATCATCACCATCGTCATCACCAATGCTCCTCTCATTGGGAGAGGGCAATCTCCATCAACATCTTCATCAGCACCATCTCCTCTCAAAACCCTAGTTCATCTCTTGTATCCAATTCTTGTCTCCAAGTCCAGGATTGGTGCTAGTAGGTTGCTAGTAGTGTTGATTACTCCTTGTAGTTGATTCTAGTTGGTTTAATTGGTGGAAGATCATATGTTCAGATCCTATATTCATATTAATACCCCTCTGATTATGAACATGTTTATGCTTTGTGAGTAGTTACTTTTGTTCCCGAGGACATGGGAGAAGTCTTGCTATTAGTAGTCATGTGAATTTGGTATTCGTTCGATATTTTGATGAGATGTATGTTGTCTCTCCTCTAGTGGTGTTATGTGAACATCGACTACATGACACTTCACCATTGTTTGGGCCTAGAGGAAGGCATTGGGGAGTAACAAGTAGATGATGGGTTGCTAGAGTGACAGAAGCTTAAACCCTAGTTTATGCGTTGCTTCGTAAGGGGCTGATTTGGATCCATATGTTTCATGCTATGGTTAGGTTTACCTTAATACTTTTGTCGTAGTTGCGGATGCTTGCAATAGAGGTTAATCATAAGTGGGATGCTTGTCCAAGTAAGGGCAGTACCCAAGCACCGGTCCACCCACATACCAAATTATCAAAGTACCGAACGCGAATCATATGAGCGTGATGAAAACTAGCTTGACGATATTCCCATGTGTCCTCGGGAGCGCTTTTCTCTATATAAGAGTTTGTCCAGGCTTGTCCTTTGCTACAAAAAGGATTGGGCCACCTTGCTGCACTTTATTTACCTTTGTTACTTGTTGCTCGTTACAAATTATCCTATCACAAAACTATCTGTTACCACTTATTTCAGTACTTGCAGAGAATACCTTGCTGGAAACCGCTTATCATTTGCTTATGCTCCTCGTTGGGTTCGACACTCTTACTTATCGAAAGGACTATGTAGATCCCCTATATTTGTGGGTCATCAAGACTCTTTTCTGGCGCCGTTGCCGGGGAGTGAAGCGCCTTTGTTAGGTGGAATTTGGTAAGGAAAAATTTATATAGTGTGCTGAAATTTACTGTCACTTGTTACTATGGAAAGTAATCCTCTGAGGGGCTTGTTCGGGGTATCTTCACCCTGACCAGTAGAGCAAAGAGTTGCTCCTCAACCTACTGAACCTACTGAAAATGAAAATGAAAATGTCTGCTTTGAAATTCCTTCGGGTATGATAGAAAAACTGCTAGCTAATCCTTTTTAGGAGATGGAACAAAACATCCTGATGAGCATCTAATATATGTGGATGAAGTTTGTGGATTATTTAAGCTTGCAGGTGTACCCGGACATGTTGTTAATAAGAAGGTCTTCACTTTATCTTTGAAGGGAGACGCATCGACATGGTATAGGCTATGTGATGACATGGGGTCTTGGAATTACAAACGATTGAAATTGGAATTTCATCAGAAGTTTTATCCTATGCATCTTGTTCATCGTGATCGCAATTACATATATAATTTTTGGCCTCGCGAAGGAGAAAGCATCGCTCAAGCTTGGGGAGGCTTAAATCAATGTTATATTCATGCCCCAATCATGAGCTCTCAAGAGAAATGATTATTCAAAAATTTTATGCTCGGCTTTCTGATAACAATCGCACCATGCTTGATACTTCTTGTGCTGGCTCTTTTATGATGAAGACTATTTAATTCAAATGGGATTTATTGGAAAGAATTAAACGTAACTCTGAAGACTGGGAGCTCGACAAAGGTAAGGAGTCAGGTATGACACTTAGTTTTGATTGTGTTAAATCTTTTATGGATACCGATATTTTTCGTAAATTTAGCACTAAATATGGACTTGACTTTGAGATAGTAGCTTATTTCTATGAATCTTTTGCTACTTATGTCGATCTCCCCAAGGAGAAGTGGTTTAAATATCATCCTCCCATAGAAGTAAAAGTAGCTGCACCTATTAAAGTTGAAGAAAAGATTGTCACTTATAATGATCCTATTCTTCCTACTGCGTATGTTGAGAAACCACCTTTCCCTGTTAGGATAAAGGATCATGCTAAAGCTTCAACTGTAGTTCGTAAAAGCAATATTAAAACATATACACCTCCTGAGCAAGTTAAAGTTGAACCTAATATTGCTATTGTTAAAGATCTCTTGTCTGATAATATTGATGGGCATGTTATTTATTTCTGTGATGAAACTGCTAGCATTGCT